>NC_083350.1:140452023-140722023 GCF_030254825.1 Meriones unguiculatus | reverse complement strand
ACACCCCAGACTTGGGAAGTGGTTGCCTTGATTCACAGGCAGCTTTGGCTTGTTGGGTTGTGACTAGAGGCATAGCCTGATAAAAACAAAACAGGTAGTCTAGCCCCTTCAAGTGATTTGAGGTTGAGGAGAAAAGTTTAATCCATAATAATTTTTTTTTTTTTTTTTTTTAGCGTTTGTTCCACATATCCTGAATATAAACCCTAGGTATAAAATGACTTAAAGGAGGAAAGATTTATTTTAGCTTATGGTTTCAGAGCATCTCAGTACATCAAGGTGGCGAAAACATGGAAGGGTTTATAGTGGTCAGAAAACTGTAGGTTTTCCTCACATCATAGAGAGTGGGACCAGAGCTGGGGCCTGGGCTACAAGGTCCACAGTACCATACCCAGTGACCTCTTTCTGCCAGCTAGGGCTCCATTTCATAAGATGGCCTCCTGAAGTACTTCCACCCTCTGAGGAACAGCATGAAGTCATGGAAGATAGTTCAGATTCAGTTCACAGCAGCATGTGTGCTGATGGAAGTGAAAGTCTCGATAGAAGGGTATCAAAAGAGGCACTCTAGGAAATAGTTGGTGGAGGGCCGACACTTGGGACCTTGGCAAATAGAAGAAGGAGTTGTAAGCTTTAGAATGTTTTTTTTCTGCTTTAGTTATTATTTGGCATGCTTAGTTAGACACGTCAGGCTTCACTTGACAATACTAGCAGCCATGGTAGTAATGTGTTATCTTTATATTTTTGAGTTACGGTTGCAAAATGTTAGGGATATCAGTACTATTAAGTATTTGAAGGAGATTATTTTTTTAAATATTATATAATTTCAGTAGGAGGAAATTCAGGAAAATATTACAAATATTACCAGGGAGTTTTTTTTTTTTTTTCTTTTCTTATACATTACATCCCCACCGCAGTTTCCTCTCCCTCCGCTGTAGCCAGACATTTTTTGGCTACTTTATTGTGTTCTTTTCCCTACCTCTCTATACCACCCCTATCCCTTTCAATCCCAACGTTAGGTAGAAAAGAAAGGAAGTTAGAGGGAAAAGGGGATGCAGGTATCATTAGACTACTTCCTGCTGATTAGGGGCATCAGGTTCCCTGGGGAGAGTTTGATTTTTTTTTTTTCGGAGACAGAGAGGAAACATGTTTTATATATATATATATATATATATATATATATATATATATATATATATATTTTTTTTTTTTTTTTTTTGTAAACTCCGTCCATGGGAAAGGAGGCCAGCATCAGTTTCCAGTGGGTGGGACGTTCTCATGGAGGCACTGTAAGGCCAGGTCTGTCCACTTCATCTCCTGCTCTTTCACAGACTCCGTGGTGCCACCATTGTCTTGCTCAGGCTCGGGAAGCTCGCTCAGTGGAATCGCAACATCCTCGTACGGCAGCTTGTCTTCCCGCCAAGTGTCATCAATCAAATCTAAGATCCTTCCATCTCGCTGTACCTCACTGTCCATTTCCTGCAGCTTTGATCTTGTCTGGTCCACACCGCGTGCAACGGCTTCTTCCCGGCCCCTGAGAGTTTGATTTTTATCGTCAGGATATTGCCAACCAGTAACCAGTAGCCAGCAATCCAGCAAAGAGCAACAAACAGTAGCCAGCAACAGCAGCAGGAGCAAACAGCAACAGAAACACAGTTGTGGGAGCAGTAGCCACAGCCTCAGGGGCTTTCACACTTATATTCCCTCTCAAGAGTCCCCAGAATTCCAAATGTAAACTACCCTCAGCTGGCAAGATCATGCCCCTGACCAAGCAGGAGACAAATCCTAGCTGCTGTGGACAATCTGAAGTAGCCCTATATCCCAGACCTGGAATTAAAATGAAAACATGTTCACATAACATTTCTGTGTTTTTAAAGAAACCAAAAATTCTCACTTCACTCCACCCTTTTTAGTCCTCACCCCTCTCCCCCAAGAAATTATTTTCCAAGGTGGAATGGTCTTAGAGCGAAAAGGACTTCTTTCTAGAAAAAAAAATGGCATCATACATGGAAACATGTTTATATATATGCATGATGCACAATGCATATTGTATATCTATGAAAGCCCGCAATTTTTCTCTCATTATTCTATCTATCTATCTATCTATCTATCTATCTATCTATCTATCTATCTATCTATCTATCTTCTTTCTATCATATCTCTGTCTTTTTTGCTATCACACATCTTCGTGTAGACAAGCTCACATAAGCATAATATTTGTGGATGAACCAAGTCATTACTCTTTAAAGCTCTAGTCTATAACAGTCTATTAAAAGCCAGCAGCACTGTGAAGTGACATTTTAATCCTTTGTTTCCAAGCAACATAGTTGCAGGGGAAGAGGTGAGTCTGAATGAGTGCTGGCTCCGCGCCCTATCCTCCAGCCACGGTTCTTGATCTTTTGCTCACGGGGCCCTTCTATTGAGATAAGCCCTAGGGTCCTCTGATGCGTAGCTGCATTGTGACATGGAGACCTCTCTGAGACAACAATGAGCGAACCAAGACAGGCATCCACTCTTCTTTTCTCTTTCGGATCATCCTTCTTGATAATATAATAGGCAAAAGGTCACTCTTACGTATCAGAAATTTCTGAATGTTACTGCAAGAAAGATTCTTAAAAAAAAAAGTGTATGGGGTCACAAGCATACAATCAACGAAAGGCTCTTCAGTGTGCATATGTGTATATGCACAAATGTGGACACATATGTGGGCACATGGTTTCATGTATTAAACATTTACAAAGTGACAGGCAAACTGGTTTTTGAACAGTAAGTCAAGTGGCTTCTGAAATGTCAAATAATCCTTCTCCATTCACCTACTTTGTAATTATGTCCTGCCAAACTTCCTTCCTGTGTTTGTTTTAAAAATAAATACTCATCCAGAGGAATTTAACTATTTCTATGCCTTCCAGTTAGTCTGCTTGCAACACTGAGCCCCATGTTACCCTGAGCTGTTGAACCCTGTCCCTCTGGCATTATATCCTACCACCTTTCATTCCGCTGAGGTCAACGCTTGCTTTTTAAATGGCACTACTGATTGAGTCCAGCCAGCTAGAGGTGAAAGGCCTTTTCTCTTTGAAATTCTCGTGAAAGAGGTAGTCACTCAAAAAGTCACTTGAAACCTTTTACGAAAAACTAAAATATTAATGCCCTTAATGAGGTGATTAAAGAGGATCCATCTTCCTCTTATTCATTCTTACTTTCATGATCCTCTGACTTAGCATTTCTGTTCTGTGGCCATCTGGAAAGATGGCTAGTGGACAAGCGACTGTTACTGAGCATCATCCCTACTGTGAGTTGTTCAGTTTACATTTTAACATGGGAAGATCATTTGACTAAGTTTGCCTTCCTGTCTCAAAGCTTTAGGGCTGCCCCTATCCCAGACCTATTTTTTAAGCTCTGATCCTGTATTTCATTTGTGTCACTGACTTACTTCTAGAAAAAAAAAAAGATTCTGAAAAAACAAACATCCTCCCATCGTCCCTACTTCAAGTCTCTTAACATTTAGGAATCAAACATTTTAGACACTGAGGGTCCTGTCTATACAGTGACTTGAAATTGACCTTAGAATTCCTCTAGGGACGGATTTTTTTTTCTCTAAATTTTTACAATTTTTTTTTTACAAATTTCTCTAAATTTTTTTTGCTATTGTTTTTTTGAAATATTTTTAATAGCAATTTTCATTTTATGTGTATGGGTGTTTTACTTGCATGTATGTACATGTGTGCCTGGTGCCTTCAGAGAACAGGAGAGGAAATCCGATTAGATTCCCTGGGATTGGAATGGTTGCTAGCCACCTTTTGGGTGCTGGAACTCTAACCCAGGACTTCTGGATAAGCAAGAGTGTTCTTAACTGTGAGCCATGCTGTTCCTTGTTTCCTTTTTTTGATGTAATTTATTTTCTCCCATGAAGGAAGGAGATATGGGATTGGGACTGGAAACCAGCTGGTTCCCAGCTGGAGAAATACCTTTCATGGATGCCTAGAACTTGATAAAGCAAGAACTAGAAACTCTTTTAAAGACACACTCTGTCTTATTTATGTGTATGTATGTCTCTCTGTGTGTATGTTATGTGTGTGTGTGCACACGACACACACCTGATGTGGGTGCTGTGAACTGAACTTGGGTCCTTGACAAGAACAGCAAGTGTTCTTAACCACTAAGCCATCTCTCCAGTCCCCGAGAACAAGAACCTTTTTTTTTTTTTATTAATTACACTTTATTTACTTTGTATCCCCCCTGTAGTTCCCTCACTCCTCCTCTCCCAATCCCTCCCGAACAAGAACGTTTTATAAAAAATAATATTTTTGGTAATTCTTTGGGAATTGAATGAGATTTTCTCCATAGGTCTTGGGCATTTAAATAGTTGGTTCAAAGTTGGTGGCTGTTTGGGGAGGATTAGGATGTGTGACCTTGCTGGAGGTCACATGTTGATGGGCTTTGAGGTTTCAAAAGACTCAGCGCATTTCAAATTAGCTCTTTGCTTCCCCTGTTTGGTTGAAGACCTGAGTGTTAGCTGTTGCTCTTGTCATCTGCTGCCTGCTGCCACTGCTGTGCCATCATGGACTCTAACCTTCTGGAACCATAAACCCCAAAAAACTCTTTCTTTTATGTTTTCCTGGTCATGGTGACAGCAACGCCAAAGTAACCAATACAATTTCATACTGAGAATTTTGACAATATCCACACCTCCAGCTCCTCCAGATCCACCCTCACCTCCTATCCACCAAACTCTGGGTTTTTTCAACTCTTTTTTGTTTTAAATTCACTGAACCCATTTGTGTTGCCCAGGAATGTGGTCAACCTACCAGTGGTCACATCATTAAATTCTCCATGAGGTTATCAAATTCTAAAGCTCCTTGGTTATTGGCAGGATTTCATGCTCACCTCTCCCCTTCAATTATGGGATGCTTGTCTGGCGTCAGCTTGTGCAGGTCCTGTGCACACTGTCACAGTTGCTGTCAACAGTTTCCTGCTGCGTCTGGAAGACCGTGTTTCTTTGAAGTTATACACCACCTCAGGATTTTACAGTTTTTCTGACCCCTCTTCTGTGAAGTTCCCTGAGCCTTGTTGGGGAGGAGGGTGTTAGGGATGAGCATGCCACAGTCTCTTGTTCTCTTAAATTGGCCAGGAACTAGGAGCGGTTAATGGCTGTTCTGTACATCCATTACAAACTCAGCAGAAATGAATGATTTAATCCATCAGGAATTTGTGAACATCTTTTCCATGTCACTAACTATAGTAGGTGATGGAATTTTCAATGTTTCAAACTGACAATTCACATTCTTCAGATAAGTAGACAGGAGATAAGAAGATTAAATATATTGCTTATTGTTACATGACAATAGTCATAAAGCTGGGTTGGAAACCCATTCCCTCTGACTTCACGTGAAGTTCTTACTTTTCATAAAAGGACAGAAGAGTCAGCATCTTTTTACTTGCATTCCTGTGTCCCTCTGTCCTGCTTCTTTCCATCCTCCTCTATCTCTTTTCAAGTCAAAGATTAAACAGTTAAGGATGGTATTGAATGTTATTTCTTCCAGAAAAATCTTGGATCTTTTTTTTTCCTTTAGACGTGTGTGCGTGCGTGTGTGCGTGTGTGTACCTATGTTGGACATCAGAAGCCAGCCCATGGGGTTTTAGACTTAGTGTCTAAAACTAACTATATCCCAGAGTTCTTAGATATTGTGGCCATGCTCATTTATTTTCTCATTGGTACTTAGTACAGTGTATCCGAAACCCTGCCCTCCCTCCCTGATAGCCCTCTGATTGGATGGGTTGATGGGTGAAAACCTTTGCATTGGTTTTCTGTTGAGTTTTTCATTTCCAACATTTCATTTTTTTTCCCTCAAAATTTTTATTTTCTTGCTGAAAAATTCTTCTCGTTGGTTACTACTTTATCCGTAGCAATATCTTTATTATGTATGCAGTTCCTTTTCTCTTTGTGCTGCTGATTTTTCTTTCTGGGTTGTGGATTTAATTAATCTGCTTGGTTTTTATCCATTGCTCACCACATGTAGCTTTGCAATTTGTGGGCAAGGCAGATTTTCTCAGCCCCCCTCACCCCCCGAGAGTCCTTAGCTCACACATCCCTAGGGTTAGTGCTGTTCTAGCTGGAGTGTTGTGAGTACGGGAAGCGACCTCAGCCCTGAGATCTGTACAGGTGGAAAACCTGTCTCGACAGGATCAAGATTGTCTCCGCATTAGCCTCTCTCTGGTATCAGGTGGGCTTATCTTAGTTACTTTCTGTTGCTCTAACGAAACAGAATTACCAAGGCAACTTATAGAAGAAAGAATTTATTTGGAGTTTACAAATAAAGGTTTTAGAGAACACGGCCACTATGCATGGGGCATGGCAGTAGAGCAGTAGCTGAAAGCTTACGTCTTGTAAGTACAAGGAAGACAGAACTGACGGGAGTGGTGTGTGTTTAGAAATTTCAAAGTCCACTCTCAGCTGACACACTTCCTGTAAGAAGGCTACATTTCCTAATCCTTCCCAAACAGTTTCACCAGCTGAGGACCAAGTATTCAAATAAGTGAGCCTTTGGGTGCCGTTCTCATTCAAACCACCACGAAGACCTTGAGAGTTTCTGGTCTCTCTAGCTGTGAACAGCAGATCGATGGCTACACAGTGGTCTAACAACTGACCTCACGCTCAGTGCGTGTTTGACTTAGCTTCTTTTCTGTGCATTACTTATCTTGTTTTCCACATGTTTCATGGAGCCTATTACTACCTTCACGCGTTTCTGGAGCTCTTCTTCTTTTTAAAATTTTTCTTGACTGGCTTCTTTCCTTCAGTAGGTCAGATGGAGGCAGCTTCTAGTGTGCCAACTTAGGCACTCTTAGGTTACCCTGAGCATATAACACGACTAATAGCTGTTTGTACAATTATTTTTAAGCTCTCTTTTTTCTCATCCAAGGCTTCACAGTCCATGAGTACAGAAGTAAGCTCTGTTTTGTTTATCACTGTCTCTGTAGCCCTTGGCAGAGGCTGCATCTAGAACAGAAGCTAAAAGACATTTGCGAAACAGGCAACGAATGACTAGTTCTCTCTGAGGAATAGGTGCCATGAATTCATGAATTCATTAGCTTGGTGATTATGTGCAACAGGAGCTCATTGAAGAACCTGTCGGGGTAAGAGTGCAATCAAAAAGGCTTTCAGCGTTAGTGGTCCCTGAATGTAGCCTGGAGGTGTGGTGATGTGCCCGGGGTGGGTTCTGGAAGGTTAGTAAATGGAATTGATAGATAACAAACACTTTCCTCTTGACCTATGCATGCCAGTCAGTTCTCAGTAACTTTCAACAAGGAACAGCCTTTCAACCCAAGGCTTTGATTTGAGAGAAAGCATTGACTTATCTCTAAATTCAGTCTGCTAAAAAAATGAGAAAAATTCCAGAGGCAATTTAAGTCCTATTGGAGGCACAGAGGCCCCCCCCTCCCCCGTGCTCACAGATAAGCATCAGGGAAATGAGAATGTTAGACATGCATGACTGTCTCTTTAAAAGAAGAGATGTATACCCACTTTGTGCCCAGAAGGCTGGAAATGATGTGGTTAAGAGTGTGGTGACCTTTGCACTATCTATACGACCAAGGTCACATCTGGCTTCCTCAGACTCTTAGGTGTATCTCAGTCAGCCCCCGCCCTCACACCTTTATCTTGAGCATTGTTTCTCAGTCAACCTACAGAGCCCATCTTCATTGAAACAAAGAGTTTCAATGTAATCACGTCTTAAGCTTTGCTGTACATGGGGGAGTAAGTTAATCCTCACCAGAAAACATTCTTGCAGACTGTGCTGTGCTTAATTATGCCTGAAATAAACTACTGGTGCCAGACTCTTAAAGTCTGAACCAACACCAGCTACTGAGTCCTGTTGAATTGGGTTTTCTTCTTTCAGATTGACACTCTGCTGGCCATGGTATTTTCGGAGACCCCTGCCCCACAAAATCTTTTCTCCCTATAGGTATTTTTGTGTTGTCTCGTTGGTTTTTGGAACCAGCTGTGGCTTCCTATGCTCATAACCAAACTTTCCTTTCAGGTTAGTTGTTTTCATGAATCGTAAACATGGACTACTCCCCCCCTCCCCAGAGGCAGGGTTTCTCTGTGTAGCCTTGGCTGTCCTGGATTCTCTTTGTAGACCAGGCTGGTCTCGAAATCACAGAGATCTGTCGGCCTCTGTCTCCCTGAGAGCTGGGGTTACAGGTGTGCAGCACATGCCTGGCTCTGAACTGCTGTTTTCATATCTGCAAAGTTTAGAGATGGATTTTATTTCCCCCTTAGCTTGGCTGCCTCATTAAAGTCATGTGAATAACTCCAAGTATGTGTTAGCAGGTCTGTTTCACCATGTGCTAATCCTGTTTTTATTTTTTTCTAGACCTTAGCCAAAGATTTTGTAAGCTGACCCAAGTTATTATTATTTTTTAAATTAGGTTGATTAATGGGTCAAAGTTTTATGCTGGAGAAAGATTAAAAAGGTCAGTTTTTAGAGATTTCAGGTCAGCCAAAACAACTAATATGGAGGTGTTATTTACTGATTCCAAAACACTGTGGGTATTCAGTGTTGTAACAATATGATATAATATTTTGTACAAGGGTATCTGACTTCACTGTACCAAAACCTATTTAATTTTTACAAAAGACAGCAGAAATAAATTCTTTATTGAATAGTAAAAAATTATACAAATATACAAATTACGATATATATACAAATTACGATATACAAATATACAAATTGCGATAGCATCAGTCAGTTGTCTGTTGCTACGATAAAGGGCCGTGACTGAAAACAACATATAGAAGAAGTTTAATTTGGCTTGTGGTTCCAGAGGGATAAGAGTCTGTCAAGGAAGGAAGCACTGTGCCAAGCTGCAGGCGTGGTGGCTGGAGCGGAAACAGAGTGCTCATATCCGAGATAGCAAGCTTGAGGCAGAGGGAGTGAGCTGCGGATGGCGTGAGGCCTTTAATTTCAAAACGCTCCCCCAATAACATACTTCTTCCAGTAAGGCTGCACTGTTTAGGCCTTCCCAAACAGCGCCACGCACTGGAAACCAAGTGTTCAAATGTCTGAGGATACGTGTGTATGGGGGCATTTCTCAAACTGCACTATGAAAAATTGACAGCATTTTACCTATCACTTCAATTAGGACCAGCATGTAGGGAGAGGATATTGTGTGGCAATGCTTTTTTGTTTTAGGTATCAGAGCAACAGATTTAAACTTTTGAGTTGAAGAACTCATTTTTTACCTAGATGATGATGGGCAATTTAGTAGATACACAGTTGAGAGTACGGCTATACTTAGGATGAGAACTGAAGCAGAGGCCATAGAGGAATCTTGTTTGCTTATTGGCTTGCTTCTCACAGGTTTCTCAGCATGCTTTCTTATACTACCCAGATCCAGGCATGGCACCACCCACAATGGCCTGGGCCATCCCAAATTAAGAAAATGCACAACAGACTTGCTTACAGCTAATTCTTTTTATAATATTTTTATTGAGAATTTGAGAAGTTCACATTATGAAGCCTAAGCACACTCTCTTTCCAGTCCTCTCCTCCCTCCCTGAGAAGAAGAAAAAGAAGAAGAAAGAGGAGGAGGAGGAAGAGGAGGAGGAGGAGAAAGAGGAGAAAGCCAAGTTTAATTTGTGTTGCCTACATACATAATTTGTGTTGCTCACTGGAGCATGGTCAAATTCCCAGTGGCCAACCCCTTACAGAAAATTGAGTTCGTACCCACCTGCAGCCTCACCAGAAGCCATCAACTGTGAAAAGCTACTCTTCAGCATCCTTATCACAATATTTTTATCAAGGTATTTTTTATTACATATTAATCAAAACACTCATGTTCATGAGTGTTCATGACAAAGTCACTTTCTTTTTTATTAATTAAATTTATCTATTTACTCTACATCCCGATTGAAGCCCCCTCCCTCTTCTCTTCCTGGTACTACCCTCCCACCCTCCTCTCCCTCTCCTCCTTCTCTTTCTCCTCAGAAAAGGAGAGTCCCCCATACCCACACCGACCCGCCCTGGCACATCAAGTTGCATCAGGACTAAGTGCATCCTCCTCCACTGAGGCCAGACGAGGCTGTCCAGCTAGGAGAAAGTGATCTAAAAGCAGGCAACAGAGTCCATGTCAGTGACAGCCCTCACTGTCCAGTCCATGCATGTCCTTCTACAGATTCAATGAAATGCCCATCAACATTCTAGCACAATACTTTACAGACTTTGAAAGAGTAATCCTCAACTTCATAAGGAAAAAAAAAAAAACAAAAACAAAAACAAAAAAAACAAACCAGAATAGCTACCCCCTCCCCCCACTGCCACAAAACTTTTGGAGGTATGACCATCCCTGATTTCAAGCTGTACTACAGAGCAATAGTAAGAAAAACTGTATGGTATTGGCATAGAAACACACTGGTTTATCAATGGAATAGAATAAACCAGAAATAAACCCACACACCCATATGCAACTGATTTTTGACAAAACCAGATGGTGCTGGTCTAACTGGATGTCTGCATGTAGAAGAATGAAAATAGATTCATAATTATCACCCTGCGCAAAACTCAAGTCCAAGTGGATCAAAGACCTCAGCATAAAACCAGATTCACTGAATCTAATAGAAAAGAAAGTGAGGAATAGCTTTTAACTCATTGGCATAGGAGACAGCTTCCTGAATAGAACACCAACAGCTTAGGCTCTAAGAGCAACAATTAACAAATGGGACCTCATGGAAACGAAAAGCCTCTGTAAGGCAAAGGACACTGTCAATAGGACAAAATGACAGCCTATGGATTGGGAAAAATCTTCACCGACTCTACATCTAACAGAGAGCTAATATCCAAAATATATAAAAAACTTAAGAAATTAAACACCAATAAACAAAATAATCCAATAAAAAGACAGGGTACAGAGCTAAACTGAGATTTCTCAACAAGGAATCAAATGGCAGAGAAGCACTTAAAGAAAAGCTCAACATCCTTAGTCATCAGGGAAATACAAATCAAAATGACTCTGAGTTTTCATCTTACACCTATCAGAATGGGTAAGACCAAAACCTTAAGTGACAGCACATGCTGGTAAGGTTGTGAAGCGAGGGGAACACTTCTCCACTGTTGGTGGGAGTGCAAACTTGTACAACCACTTTGAAAATCAAAGTGCTTTCTCAGAAAATTGGGAATAGTCCAACCTCAAGACCCAGATATACCACTCCTGGGCATACACCCAAAAGCTGCTCCACCATACCACAAGGGATCTAATCACAATTTTTAATCATTCTCTTTGGGAGGTTGGGTGGGATGGGGGTAGGGGTTGTCATAGAAACCTTCTATGTTGCTCTTTCTCAACTGTGAGTCACTGCACATGAATGCCAGGACAACAGCAGCTCCCTTGCACTTTACAGTCAGCAGGAGCACAGACCATGAGCTTACACATGGCTTCTTGAGACAACATAGGCCACAGACACACACATGGCATCTGGTGTCAGCATGAGCCATGAACCTCAGCATGGCCTCCAGTGGCAGCACAGGCCATTCACATCAGTGTGGCTCTGGTGGCAACATGGCCCACGGACATCAACATGGCCTCAGGCAGTGGCCCAGACCAAAGACATCTGTATGGGCTTTAATGGTACCTTGTGTCAGGGACGTCCACACGGCTCCCGGATGGACCACGTGGACCTTGGCTTCAACATGGTAGGACCATGGACCACGTGGACCTTGGCTTCAACATGGTACAGGCAAATCTTATGGAGTCATTTTCTCACTTGAGAGTTACTCTTTACAAATAATTCTAACTTGTGTCCAGTTAACAAGTACGTAGCCATCTTCTAACATGCTCTAGGTGACTAGGAGGATTTTTAGAATAAGCAAATTGGCTCCTAAGACGACAGTGCTCATTTGCATGTAAATTTTTCTGGTTTGATTTTACCCAAAGCCTCGTTATATCATAGTTATCCTGTTTGTGGCTCAGTACTGTATGTCTCACCTTGTTTAGAGCCAGATTATGAAGCTAATTTTCTCTATCTCCTACAACCCATTATTTATTCAAAAGCCCATTGGCAATAATGGGTGAAGTGGTAAGCCAGTGACCTGAATGGGTTAATGTGCTTCCCCTTTGCTCTCTTCTCTCTCTTGGAGCTGCTTAGGCACTTAAAGAATTTGAATCAGTGCATGCAAAATAATCATGCTTGACCCAGGTGCAGCAAGCAAGAGCTTTTAAAACATACCAAGATGGGGTTGTCTACTGATCTGTGGAGAGCTCCAGCTTTTTTTTTTTTTAAATAATAGCTATTCCTGCTTTCACTAAGCACGGAACGCAAAGCTGAGCTAGGACTGTAGGACTGCAACAAATGCTAAGGGTCAGGGTTACACCAAACGCACAAAATAAATGTTCCAAAATGCAAATCAGGTTATATTCTACTTCCCTGCTTTAAACCATTCAAGGGCTTGAGGGGTCTTATGTTCCTGGTCTAACAGAAACCTGTCAAGAATGAGGCCCCTTTTTGTTTTGTAGATGGTCATTGTCTGGCTGTCTTCACATAAATCTTTTTCTATGTCTGTATTTCATCTTACAAGGTATACTGTAGTGAAATATATAGTGAAGCCTATTTATGTCTGGCTTTAAGTGAAATGTATAGTGAAGGCTTTGTGGCTGGCTTTCAGTGAAATGTTTCAGCAAGGCCTTTGCTATGTTTGCATTAATCAGAGGTGTCTGAGCAATTGTTTTGAGATGCTTTGACTCTTGAAGAAATGTCTCCATGGAGAATCTGCACTTGGAGCTACATGAGGGCTTGCAGCTGAACAGACCTTGGTCCTAAGACACTCCTGGCAGACCTGGAGTTCTTCCTTTTGATTATGGCGAGCCATGATCACAGGGGACTGAGAGTTGTGTGGGTTGTCCCTTCCCACGGGGCAGCAAGGACATGATAACTTTGGTAGTTGGAACCTTTCCCAGCCCCAATTAACCTTGTATCATGTTCGAATAAAATAACTGGAGTGAGCTAGCTGGATATCAGTC
This sequence comes from Meriones unguiculatus, assembly GCF_030254825.1. Lineage (NCBI taxonomy): Eukaryota > Metazoa > Chordata > Mammalia > Rodentia > Muridae > Meriones > Meriones unguiculatus. The sequence goes on along the minus strand of NC_083350.1, from coordinate 140,709,021 downwards.
TTTCACGAAGAGGCTGACTTCTCTGCTCCTTAGGTAAATGAATACTTAGCATCTTAGTGAGCTTCCTTCTCTACTGCGGCATCTATCAATAGTTTGCTAGGTAGGGTTCTCTAGCAGATCAGGCCAAGAAAGTGTATGTCAAGTGTATGACATATAATAAAAGAGGGCTTAGTAGCATCTCTTACATGCTAGAGACTGGGTAGGACAACAATGGCTGCCTATGTACTGGAGATGCTGGAAGCCTGGTAGTTGCTCACTCCTAAGCCTTGCTGCTTTGGCAGTCCCAATATGGCAGAAGGTCTGGAAGATTCTTGGAGAGACACTGGTCTTTGGATAGCACTGAAAGGCCCAAGAAGCTGGAGTGTGATGTCAGTAAAGTATGGCAGATCATAGAATCAGTGGTGACAGAGGCAGCAGGTGGAGGAAGAATAGAGGGACATACACACATATACACACACACACACACACACAGATATACACACAAATACATACACACACACAACACACACAACACACACAAACACACGCACACTTTGAAAGCAAGATAGGCAAGAAACACACAATGCTTTTCTTTTAGACCTTTTAATGTCTGGGTCGTCTTCTGGGAGCTGTTGCCCACTTTGAGGAAGATTCTCTTCTTCCTGGAAGTTTCCTCACAGGCCTGCCAAGAGATGTGTGTTTTAGTTGGTTTATAATCCTGTCAAGTTGACAATCAAGATTAACCATTACAACATCAAATTGGAGTAAGCTCCACCCTACTGACTTCATTTAAAAGATTTATTAATTTCAATTTTGTGTGCATGGATGTTTTGCCTGCACACATGTCTGCGTGTCTTGTGAGAGCCTGGTGCTCGTAGAATTCTGAAGAGAGTATTAGATCCTCTAGGACTAGCATTACAGATGGCGTTACAGAGCTGCCATGTTGGTATTGGGAACTGAACCTGGTTTCTTTGCAAGAACAGCAAGTGTTCCTACCTGTGGAGATATCTCAGATGGCTAGCTGTTAAAGATGAGGCTCATAAACAAACAAACAAACAACCCCCCCAAAACAAGCAAACAAACAAACAACCCCATCCCCTCCAAAAAAACCAAATATGATGTTGTTTATCTTATCTGTTTTGACTATCAAGTGTAAAGTTAGTGTCTGAGATGTTCCACCAAAGTCCAACTCTACACCAGGCCTTCTAGATACATGCTTTTTATGAGTGCTCATCTTCTTCATTTGTGCACCGTGAGGACGTAATTGCTTCCTCAGCAAATTGTCAGGGAGACAGCTTATGATGTCCACTGATATGTCCCTAGGGGTCATTTTAGTCTTTTATCCCAAGCTTTCTGAGGTAGCTGGAGCCAACACGGATATTTCTGCTTCATCCCTTGTTTAAGAAAAGAGCTTATTTTAGTTTGCAATTCTCAAATTGCACTCTATCATCGAGGTAAGTCAGGGAAGGAACTCAAAGCAGGAGCCTGGAGGCAGGAACAGATGCAAAGGCCAGTCAGGAATGCTTGATTGCCAACAGGTTTGCTTGCCCACAGCATTCTCATGGGGAGGCTATACTAGTGCCTCCCCATGCTGAAGTGGGCAGATTACTGCCAAGTGGTCCCTGATGTAGATGACAGTGCATGCCACACAGATGGCTTCTGATGTATGCTAGAGGCCCTCTTAAAGACACAGAAGCATCCATAGAGATCTCTAGATGCCTCCTCTACTCACAGAAAAAAAGGTGCTTTCCAGATCAAGGGCTGTTTTCCAAGCCCAGAGAGAACTCAAGAGAAGAAAATATTAGATCTTGGAAGGTACAGGAGGGTAGATGGAAACTTCCAGAAGAGAGGAAGTTGGGCTCGAAGTGAGTGTTAGGAGAAAAAGACCATGTTAAACCTTATTGGAAACATCCTCACACATACTCATACCTGGGTTTTCTTGGTTATTCTAAATCCAGTCAAGCTGACTGTTGTGGTTTGAGTGGGAAATGCCCCCAGACTCCAGGCTCATGTGTTAGATAGAACACTTGGTCTCCAGTTAGTGATGCTGTCTCAGAATGGTATGGAACATTTGGGAGGTAAAGCCTTGTTGGAAGAAGTGTTGCTGGGAGGAGACTTTGAGGTTTTGTAGGCTAACCACGTGCCTGTTCTCTTTGTTTCTGTTTTCTGACTGCTAGGCCAGCTTCGTATTTCTGCTGTTGTAATAGGGCCCCAGACCTTAGCACAACTGACCCCATGATGGAAGTACCACCCAGCTTGTAAAACTCAGCACATAGACAACACCACCTGCCAAAACTAAAACAGAGGTTTAATCCATCAAAGTCTGTAGTTTTGGGAAAGTCTCAAAACATACTAATCTTGCCTTTTAGCATCTGTAGTTCTGCTTCAGGCTAACTGTTCTTGTTAAGTGAAGTATGTCAGCCCAGAACATGGTTTTTGTGCTTAAAAGGTCGCCCAGAGGAAGACTCAATGCTACACTGGAAAACCTGAAAGGCTAAGGAAGACTTTCTATTGACTTAAACCCATGTCTGAGCAGTCTTCTCTGGTGAATACCCACAACACCACCATGCCTTCTTCGCTGTGACAGACTGTGTCCCCTCAGTATAAGCCCAGTCAATCCTTTCCTTCCCTAAGTTGATCTTGGTTAACAAGCTTCACCAAACCAGCAGTCCAGGGTTGGCACCACCTACAGTGAACTGGGTTCTCCTATATCAGCCATGAAAGAAGAAAACGCATCACAAGCTTTTCCACATTTGGTAGAGGCATTTTCTCAACTGAGATTCTCTTTTTCAAAACGGCTCTAGTGTGTGTCAAGTTGGCACAAGACTATTCAGCATAGGAAACAAGAATGATGCGAGATTGAGAGGTTCATGGAGTTTTCCTCCATAGCTCAGAGAGTCACTACAGCCAGACAGCATGTGGAGTCTCTATGAAGAGGCTTGAGAGACCTTTGTGCATAGTTGTGGTGCTTGGATTTTGGTGGAGATGTTAAAGATGTCAAAGCTGTCAGACATCTGCCAAGGAGAGCTGCAAACAGGGCATGGAACTGTCCTAATGTAGAACTGTATGTTGCAAGCAGCAAAGCTGGAGGGGAAGAGCTTCTAAGATCTTTGGAACTGAAGCCTCAGGTATGAGACATGGAGCCACAGGATTTAGTATTTGCCCTGCTGGGTTTTAGTCTTGCTTTGGTCCAATATTGCTTTACCACACCTTCACTCCTTTCTTTTGGAATGGGAGTGTTTATTATGTGCTTCCATATCTTGGAAGTATATAATTAAAAAATATTTACAGGGGTTTCCAGTTAACAGGTTGTCCTGAATTCCAGAGGACACTTTTGACTTTTAAACAGTTTTGAGAATGTTGAAGGCTACGGAGACTTTGGAATACATGTATTTTGTGTTGTGAGATGATCATGAATCTAAGGGGTCCAGGGGCCAAATGCAGAGGTGTGAGTGACAAATGTCCCCCACAGCATCATGTATTGGAGTACTTTGTCCTCAGTTGGTGGTACTTGTGTTCCCAGAGTGTGGAAGCTGTAGATGGTGGAGCCTTGCTAGAAGTATGTCACTGGGGATGGGCTGTGAAGTTTGATATCCTGGTTCCTGCTCTGTCTCTCTCTGCTCCCTATGTGTGGATAAAATGGGAACTTTCCTGCCTCATGATTAAGAGGCTAGTTATATGTTCCTACTGACGTGTCTTCTCATCCACGGTGGACTGTATCCTCTGTGGAGCTCTAACCCAGTATTAGCTCTTTTTTTTCCTTTAAGTTTCTTTTGGTCATGTTTGGAAACATAAAAGTAAACAACACACTGACAATCACGGTTAACCACAGCACCCTTCCGTGCTTCTCTTCCTTAATGGCACTTGCTGAGTGGGGTTCAGTCTGTCAGCACTGTGGGTCTAGGTATGACCTGAGTTGAGACTGAGTGGTCCACACATGCGAAAGGATACCCAGATGAGGAGAGGGCATGTGGGGGTGGGAGAGCTGATCTGTCCCAAATGGTAGTTCCTAATCACATAGAACTATTTTAATTTGAAACACAAAATTAAATAACACTGCACACTCAACTCTCAGTTTGACCAGCTGTATTTCTAGTGATCAGCAGCCACATCTGATTAGGAGCATTCATACTGGATAGCTCAAGTAGTGGTACCCACCTTGGATAGTTCAGGTAGCTGGCCTTGCTTTGCTTCCGCATCTCTCCCACCCTTTTGCTCAGGCACAGAGCTTCCCTAGGCATGATGAACTGATCAAAAACTTGCTTTTCCAGAAGCTGCCAGGACACTGACTTCAGAATTCATCTGCCTAATAGTGGTCCTTGGGTAGAACTCCTCATCCGTCCTCACACACTGCTGCCATTTTGTTAGAGAAGAAAACTCTTCAGTGCATTTAACTCATTTCCATAGTTGAAGCTACAAAGGCACTTGGAAAGAATCTGGGAGGCAGGGGAAGCTATTGTGTTTTCTGTATCTTTGTCCGCGTTCTGTTCTCTTCTTGAGGGTCACAGTCTCCTTTCACAGATCAGATAATGCTAGAAGATCTGATCTCACGGAAACATCCCACATCAGTCATTTTCCCTCATCATAGACTAAACTTATTTTCTGTGTAGGATGGAACAACAATATGTCTGGATTAGGACATCTGTCTCTGCCAGATAATGTGAGGCTGGGAAAGTACTCCGTCCATTTCCAGGCTCTGTCCCTTCTGTTGAGACTAGGAGGCTCCAAAGTATTTATTACTATATTGTTGTATTCATGTACATTCAGCACTTAGTTCAGAACACCCATACTAAAGTTAGGTTTCTTTCACTACTCTTCCTCTGTGAAGTAAATTTTGTTACTGACAAGCCACCAGAAGAAGAGTTTTAAAGGTGGGGGATACGGTGTGAGAGGGACAGAGCCTCTTCGTAGGACTCTCAAGACATGGCTCCCAGACGGATGCTGACATTGCCTGCCAAGCAGGTTAATCCAGAAGCTAGCACAAAAACAGAAGCCTTGCTGGTCTCTTGTGTTCTTCCTCCCATAGTTGGGTTGTTGATGGATTGTAATTTCACCATTCCCTGGGGCTATTTATCATGAACAGAAGTTTCACTTTGTAAATAAAGAATGGCTTCTGGAAGTTTGGAGAAAAGGCTACGTGGCAGTTCATCATTGTGGTTGCCAAGGTGAAAGCAAGGGGCGGGTCCGGCCTGGAACAGATTGAATTTGCTGGGCGTGGTTCTGCACCTTTTACCCTAGGAGAAATCCATCAACTCCTCAGCCCAGATCAGCTGACTGCCTCTGCAGGAGGGGAAACTGGGGATGTTAAGACAGGTGAAGACTTACTACTATTTGTCTAGTGAAGACCTTGCCACTGGAGGGACAAGATTGCTTTTATCTTCTTTTTCCAGGAACCAAACTCTGGGCTTAATCCATGCTCTACTACTGAATTATATCCCCAGATCCACTTTTAAATTATATATTTATTGATTAACTACCAATAAGCATAAGGAAACTCTAGAAGAGAGATCACTGGATTTCTTTTTCTTTTTTGTATTAATTACAGTTTATTCACTTTGTATCCCAGCTGTAGCCCCGTCCCTTCTCCCCTCCCAATCCCACCTTTTCTTCCTTATCTCCTCCTATGCCTTTCTCCAAGTCCAAGGATAGGGGAGATCCTCCTCCCCTTCCATCTGACCCTAGTTTATCCGGTATCATCCAAACTGCCGGCATTGTCCTCCTCTGTGGCTTGGCAAGGCTGCTCCCCCATCCAGGGGAGGCAGTCAAAGAGCTAGCCACTGAGTTCAGGTCAGAGACAGTCCCTGTTCCCCTTACTAGGAACCCACTTGGATACTGAACTGGATGGGCTACATCTGAGCAGGGATTCTAGGTTATATCCATGAATGGTCCTTGGTTGAAGTATTAGTCTGTGCCCAGATATTTTGGTTCTGTTGCTATGCTTGTGGAGCTCCTGTCCTCTCCAGCTCTTACTATCTCCCCCTTTTTTCCTAAGATTCCTGCACACTGCCCAAAGTTTGTTTATGAGTCTCATTTTCTGCTTTTATACAGTGCTGGGTAGAGTCTTTCAGAGGCCCTCCTCGGTAGGCTCCTGTCCTGTTTCCTGTTTTCTCCTTCTTCCAATGTCCATCCCGTTTACCTCAGGGTCCTCTTTCAGGCTCACCTTCTTTAGGTGTACAGATTTTTGTAGGACATATAATATAGGGTAAACCTACAAACTGGATTTCTAATCCAGGTACTTAAACAGAAATGTTAGTGCGTTTGTGTGTGTGTCTCAGTTAGGGTTTCTATTACTGAGACAAAACCTTAGGAACAAAGGCAATTTAGAGAGGAAAAGGTTAATTTCAGCTTACACTTCCAGGTTACAGTCCATTACTGAGTCCATTACCGGTGGGAACTCAGCTGGGCAGGAACGTGGAGGCAGGAACTGAAGCAGAAGCCATGGAGGGACAGTGTTTATTGGCTTGTTTCTCTTTGCTCAGCCTGTGTTTTTATACACCCAGGACCATCTTTCCAGAGGCAGTATCACTCACAATGGCCTGGGCCCTCCTGCATCAACCACTATAATGAGGAAAATGCCCTACAGGTTGCTTATGGGCCAATCTCATGGAGGCATTCTCTCCACCGAGGCTCTCTCTTCCCAGACAACTCTAGCTGTGTCAAGCTGACAAAATCACTAGCACAGTGTGTGCGGAGGCCAGAAGTCAGTGATGGCTGTTGTTGCTCACGTGGTGAGTGTTTTCTGAGCTAGGGTCACTTGCTAGGCAGGAACTTAATCGGTTTAGCTAGCTACCTGGCCAGAGTGCCTGTCTCTGCCTCCCAGTGTTGGGAGTACAAGTGTGTGCCACTGCGCCCTGCTTTCCCATGGGGGTTCTGGGGATCCGACTTAGGCCTCCATGCTTGTACTGGAAGTCCTTTATTCACTGAGCTAGCCCTCCAACTCAAAGCCTGGCTTTCGTGGGAGCCATCCCACTTACATAAAAACATTTATTTTTTGAGACTTCTTTGTGCCTGGTCCTTAGTGATGCCCCAAGGTACAAGTGAAGGTAAGTAGTGCTAAAAATAGGAGTTTTTCATATGACACCAAAACCTCAAAAATTCTCCCAGAATGGAGTCGCATGAAATTCATCCCGCCAGATAATTACTTTAGCAGCATTTTTCATAGTGTATTTTAGACTTGAAAAACGTGTTTTGTTTTTCGTGTTATTGTTTGATTTGTTTTTCTACTTTATAGCAATTTACTCCACAATTCAAGGAGATTTAAGCTAAAGCTTTCAGAGACCCAGTAGCCATAATAATCAGGGTAGAATTACTTCTGAAAGATTGTACAAACTAGTAGTGTGAGGTGACGTTACTTTGGTAAATTGCAATTATTTAATGCATGGCTTCTGTTATTTACTGACATGGAGTCTTTTTTCTGCCCCTCTTTTTCTTTTCTTCTGTCTGTCCCTTTGTGTTTTCTCTCATTTCCTCCCTCCTCCTCTTTTTTTCTCTCAAGGATCCTCTAGATGGCTTCTTTGTAATTTGTGGCTAATAGAATAAATGTCACAGTATTCACTGAATACTTAGGGCATTCTATACCTGGCTCCAACTACTAAGAAGACAGTAGGCAGAAAACGTAAAGAACTCTGTCCTCATGAACCTTAGATACTTTTGCATGCGTGCGTGGGTTGTAGGCATGTGGATGTGGTCATGTGTGTGTGCACGTGTATAAGCATGTGTGCATGCATTCGTGTGAGCCGGCATGTACATGTAGGGGTCCGTGTCACACGCTTCTCCAGTCTCTGCCCACCTTAGTTTTTGAGACACGGTCTCTCATTGAACCCGGAACTCATGGGTCCAGTCAGTCTTCCAGTCTGTGTCTTTCTTTGTCACAGTTTGCAGACCTGTACGTAGCGACTTAGACTGAGGACAAACTTAGCTAAGAATACAATAAATGATGCCACGTTGGGGGGGGGTGTGTGTTTTAACTTCTTATTCTTAGTTTTCCCCTTTCCTAATAAATGGAGAGAAACCATTCTTCGAATGATGTAGACTCGGTGCCGGCCGTTGCATTTCTGGAGGTGTTCTCAACTGTGGTTATCCTGCCTTCTCTTCCTGTGAGACTTGTCTTTCAGTGTTGGTGTGCTGCGGAGTTTTTTGTCAACTTGATACAAGATAAAGTCATCGGAGAAGAGGGAGCATCAATTAAGAAAAGGCCTCCTAAGATCCGGCTGTAAGCAACCCTGTAGAGCATTTTCTTAGTGATCAAATGGGGAGGGCCCAGCCCACTGTGGGTGGTGCCATCCCTGGGCTGGTGGTCCTGGGTTCTATAAGAAGAAGGCTGAAAAAGCCATGTGGAGCAAGCCAGTGAACAGCATCCCTCCATGGCCTCTGCATCAGCGTCTTCCCAGGTTCCTGCCCTGTTTGAATTCCTGTCCTCACTTCCTTTTATGATGAATAGTTTAAGCCAAATAAATCCTTTCCTCCCCAACTTGATTTTCAGTCATGGTGTTTCACTGCAGCAATAGAAGTCCTACCTAAGACAAGTAGTTATGGAAAACTGGATTTGGTGATGGTACATTCGGAAGATCTAGCTTCAGAGTGGGAAGTGGGGATAGTATTTATTTACTATTTATGTTTGGTTAAGAAAAGCCTTAATTCTTTCTCTTCTTTTTCTAAACTTTAATTCTTAAATTTTAATGAATATTGTTATAAAATGTATAATTAAATATCACAGTATTTTCAGAGTATAAAATGCTTGGTCTTATGTACTGTTCAAAGTGATACGCTTAGAAATAAGACTTACATATATAATAAATAGGAAGATAATCATAACGGATGCCATCCACTGATGAATTTGTTTGCTTTGTGTGTATGTGCTCACATTCTAGTGTACTCGCCCTGGTTCTCATGTGAAGGTCAGAGGACAACCCGCTGGAGACAACCTTCTTCTATTTGTTTGAACTCTGAACTCTGGTAGGCTTGGAGGCAGATGCCTTCACCCACTAAGGACCATGCCCCCATCACACTTATATTTATCAAGCATTTTATGTAATTTATTTATGCCATTACTGTGAGCTCTGAGCTCTCAAATCAGGAGCACAGTGTCCTGCTCACAAATGTAGTAAGTGCTAATGGAATAGATTTGTGCACACAAACCACTGCTTCCATTCCCCTCCTTCCATTTAAACTGAAGCCTTTTTTTTTCTTTAGATTAATGAGTTCAAGGAGATAACTGGTCCCTGGCTTCAGATAGCGTATTTATAAAGGCCACAGGAAGATACCAGAAAGCAGAGAGATAAAGAAAGGCTTGGACCAAAGGAAGAGACAGAAGCATTAAACAAAGCACAGGGCTTGACTGGGAGGGAGAGATGGAATGGGCCTCTTGGGAATATTGTGCTGTCCCTCCATCTACAGATGTTTCTATCAAAAATCAGGAATATTTTCTGCTGATGCTTTTTCATGGCATAAGGGTGGAGGAGTGTAGGGAGCTAATTGAACAGCCGGATAGGAGTGAACTGGGAGAGGAAAGAAACAACATAGCTTCTCTCTGAGGCTGGAGAGGGAGACATAATTTCATGTCGGTTTTAGAGTCAATTTAGTGACCTCCCCAGATTTTCTCTCCATGGTTTTATAGCATGGTGAGTAGAGAATTTTCATATCTGCTTTTCTGATTGAGCCAATTTCTCTACATGTTTTCTTTTAGGGGTGTGTGTGCCTCAGGTTTATGAGTATTGGGATTATAGGATTATAGGGATGCAGCACTTAAATACATTTACGAACTTCAAAGACAAAAATGTCATGATTATGGAAGTTGATGGGTAACATTTAGGAACAAGATGTAGAGTGTAAAGTAGGCACCGGTGATGAAGAGGGAATAAAAATAACTGAAGAAACTCCCACATTCATAATGGACCTTAAAATTCAGAATACAGTTTGTAGAGTATTGGTCATATAAACATTAGAACCTGAGTTTAGAGCCATAGCACCCGTGTATGTGTGATGGCGGGCACCTACAGTCCTAATGCTGGGAGGGTAGTTATTCTCAGACCCCAAGGTCTTGTGGGCCAGCCAGATCAAGCCATTGGTAAGCTCCAGGCTCAGAGAAAACCACTGTCTCAAGCCAGGCATGGTGGTACACATCTTTAACACCAGCATTAAGGAAGCAGAGGCAGGTGGAGCTCTGTGAGTTTGAGGCCAGCCTGGTCTACAAAGCAAGTTTCAGAATAGCCAGGGCTGTTACACAGAGAAACAGAGAAAACCCTGTCTCATAAAACTAAAAACAAGACAAAACGACCCCCGCCCCCCAAAAAAACCCACTGTCTTCACAAACGAGCTAGAACGCAACTGAGGGAGACATGCTATACCAATCTCTGACCTCCTCCTGCACATGCACACACATCTGAGCACACATGTATACACGAACAGAATGAACATGTGCACCATCGTAATGCAAGGAAACAAGTTGATCTAGACTGCATTGGTTGGCCTGATGGCCTGAGTTCAGTCCCAAGGAGTCACATGGAAGAAGTAGAGAACTGACTCCCCGAAGTTGTCCTCTGATCTTGTCATGACCTTCTCCACATGTGCATGAGCACATGAACGCTTGCACATGTGAATGTACATATGAATGTAATAGAGTGCATGGTAAGAAAAAGAAAGAAAATCACCTGAAAGCGACTACAAACTTCGTGTTTAAGTTTTCTATTATTTGTATTTATAGTCATTTTTTAAATTAATTATTTTTTTAAAAAATATTTTATTTATTTATCATTTACATAGTATTCTGCCTGCATGTGTGCCTGCAGGCCAGAAGAGGACACCAGATTTCATTACAGATGATTATGAGCCACCATGTGGTTGCTGGGAACTGAACTCAGGACCTTGGGAAGTACAGCCAGTTCTTAACCTCTGAGCCATCTCTCCAGCCCCCTTATTAACTTTTTTTTATTAATTACAGTTTATTCACTCTGTATCCCACATTGTATTCACTCTGTGGCCCTCTCCCTCGTTCCCTCCAATCCCACCCCCCCATCTCCTCTCATGCTCCTCTCCAAGACCACTGATAGGGAAGGTCCTCCTTCCCTTCCCTCTGACCCTAGCCTGTCAGTTATTTTCAAGCTCCATTTAAAATCTTAAAATCTTTAATGAATGTTTCCAGACAAATGGGTACATTTAGATGATCATGCTACATCTGACTGCCAGGACACACCGCCCCAGCTAAGTTACATAGTTGTTCATCACAAATGGTTGAATTTATAATTTAGTCTAGTTTTGAAGACAGAGATTAATGAAATGAGCATCCTTTTAACTTACCAACTGGCTAATATTGAATTATTTTGTTAGGACTAGCAGCAGGCAAATTGTGGGCTTAAAAGCTATTTACACTTTTTGAAGTTTTTTTTTTTTTTTTTTTTTTTTTTTTTTTTTTTTTTTTACTGTACACTGTCAAAAGGCATTCTGGATATTTGTGACCATTTATGTCACTATAAGAAACACATTACTTATTAACACTCCAGACTCCAAGATTGGTTTGACAGGCTTAAAAAGATTTCTAAACTTGGTAGTAAAAGTGGTGTCTCATTCTTAAAATGACATTCTATTATTATTGAGAAGGTTCTTGGCATCATGTCTTTTCTGGTTGCTTGAACTCCTTATGATTTTTGGCAAATTGCCTATTTATTCCCTTTGATACTTTTTCTGTTTGGGTGATTTAGTTGAGTTTCGAACATGTGAGATGTTAACTGCTAAATCAATGTATCTATCTATCTATCTATCTATCTATCTATCTATCTATCTATCTATCTCTATTATCTATCTATCTTTAAATTTTAAAACAACCCATGGCTTAGTAAGAGTTTCTGTTATATTATGGTCAAAAGCAACTTCGTAGGGAAAGAATTTTTATTTCAGCTTACAGTTTTTCATCATATCCCATTATTGAAGGAAGTCAGAGCAGAAAATCAAGCAGGGCAAGAACATGGAGGCGGGAAATGATGCAGAGGCCATGAAGGAGTGTTTGCTTACTGGCTCTGCCTGGCTTGCTCAGCCTGCGTTCTTATATACCTGAAACCACCTGCCTGGGGGTGGGTCCACCTTTATTTGAAAACAAAGAAAATCCTAATTGTTCAATTTTACCAATAAAGACTCAGGAGCCAGATGCAATTGTCAAAGCCTACTAGCTCAGAGAGGCAGAGAATGCATCAGCTGACCTTCTTATTCAGCTCATGTCCCAGAAGTGAAAAAGCTCCTTTTTCTTCTCCACCCTGTTTTTTTTTTAATTTTTTTTATTAATTACACTTTATTCACTTTGTATCCCCCCCATAGGCCTCTCCCTCTTCCCCTCCTGGTCCCATCCTCCCTCCACCTTCTTCACGCATGCTCCTCCCCAAGTCCACTGATAGGGGAGGTCCTCCTCTCCTTCCTTCTGATCCTAGTCTATCAGGTCTCATCAGGAGTGGCTGCATTGTTATCTTCTGTGGCCTGGTAAGGCTGCTCCCCCCTTAGGGGGAGGTGATCAAAGAGCAGGCCAATCAGATTATGTCAGAGGCAGTCCCTCTTCCCATTACTATGTAACCCACTTGGACACTGAACTCTCATGTGCTACATCTGTGCAGGGGTTCTAGGTTATCTCCATGAATAGTCCTTGGTTGGAGTATGAGTCTCTGGGAAGACCCCTGTGTTCAAATTTTCTGGTTCTGTTGCTCTTCTTGTGGGGTTCCCATCCTCTCCAGCTCTTACTATTTCCCACTTCTTACATAAGATTCCATACACTCTGCCCAACAGTTGGCCATAAGTCTCAGCGTCTGCTTTGATAGTCTGCAGGGCAGAGCCTTTCAGAGGCCCTCTGTGGCAGGTTCCTAGGTTGTTTCCTGTTTTCTTCTTCTTCTGATGTCCATTCTCTTTGCCTTTCAGGATGGAGATTTAGCGTTTAGTCAGGGTCCTCTCTCTTGATTAGTTTCTTTAGATTTTAGTAGGTTTATCCTATGTTATATGTCTATATGAGTGATATATAGTATATGAGTATATACCGTGTGTGTCTTTCTGCTCTCCATCCTGTTTTAAATACCTTTCTCTTCAATGTCCCTCCTATTTGTTTACTTATGTTCACTCCCTGGCCGCTCTTTACTTGCTCTACCTCTTGACCTAGGGTTAACTTTATTTAATCCTGGATAAATAAAAAGTTCTTAGATAAAAGGTATGTGCTAGAGCTGAGCCACATCACAAGTACTTGCTTACAGTAAACAGAAAGCTCTAGGATCAGAGACTAAGCCATACCACAATTAGAAATAGGTTTTTACAGTTCATAATCTTGGGGTTCACAATGGGATCAAATATCCTGCAACATCCACCCACAGTGAGCTGGACTCTTCCTCATATGTCAATGATCAATTGAGAAAATGCACTACAGGCTTGGCCACAGTCCAATCTGGTGGGGCATTTTCTGAGTTGATTCTCTCCTCTCAGATGACTCTAGCTTGTGTCAAGCTGACATACAACTAGCCAGGATAACTTGTTTGTATAATCTCTTAAAGATTTTTTTTTTTTTTAGTGATATTCCCCAAGGTAATATTTTGTAGCAAATTTACATTTTTATTTTGTTTCAGATGTTTATTTTATAAGTCTTTCTTTTTATATTAATTTTATTAATATATTTTATGGTTTCACTTAAATCATTGATCTCTATGAATTCGTTTATATTTAAGCTTTGAAGTGGAGCTTTAACTACATCACCTTGTGTGTGAGATGTTTGAATGTGTGTTTACATATGTGTGGGGTGCATATCATGTGTAATGCAGGGGTCAGAGGACAATCTCAGGTGTTGTTCTTAGGAATGCTGTCCATTTCCTCAAGACAGGGGTGCTCTCTCATTGGCTCACCAATTAGGCTAGGCTACTTAATCAGTGGACACCAGGGATTCTCTTCTTTCAGCCTCCTTGGCCCTGGGATTACAGGCATGTACTGTCACATCTGAACTTTTATGTGAGTTTTGGGGATCAAATTCAGGTTCTAGCCTTTTCTTCAGCCACAGCCACATTACCCTTGAAACAGTTGTCGGCTAGCTACAGTAATGGCATTAGTGATAGTGGTTTTTTTCCCTTCCAGATTAAAGCCTGACTTTGATCGAGCTTTGTTTTCTTTGGCTTATAGTCGTAGTACTTGGGATGAAGAGGCAGGAGAACCAGGAGTTCAAGGTCATTCCCAGCTACCTGTGGAGTTCAAGGTCAGTGGAAACTACATTAAATCCCATTTCAAAAAGCCAGTTTTGGTTTGGAATCAAACCAAAATAAACCCAAATAAGAAATCTCATTACATTAGTTAAAGGTCTCCAGAGGAATAGAACTGATAAAATGAATATTCATATTATATATGAATATGATTATATTAGAATATATACATAATATATATAAAGGAAGTTTATTAGAATGGCTTACAAGCTGTGGTTCATCTAGTCTAAAAGTAGCTGTCTACCAAAGGAAGGTTCAAGAATTCAGTAATTGTTTAGTTCATGAGGCTGGAAACCCTAGATAGACTTTTGTTGTGTGGTTCCATTTCTTTTCTCTCATTTCTGGAACCTGTGCTTTGCTGAGCAATTGCTGTATCTTATTTTGGGTAGAGAAGTTCCCTGTATTATTTTTTAAAAAATCGTTTGAAGACATTTTATGTTTACTGTTTTATGCTTTCAGAAGAAGTTTAGAACTATTTTGTCAAGCTTCCTTCAAATTGTTTTGAAAATTTCATTAGCTATGTAATTTTACTCAGATATTTTTACAAAAGCAAACATTTTTATTAGGAGAATGTAGTGTTTCTGTAATTGATAAAATCTTCGATGCCTTTGGTTATGTTTTATCCCTTTGGTCATAAAGGGTGTATGTATTTCAATTTTTTTTTATTTTGCCACTGAGAAAGGGATTTTATATTTTGTAATTAGACACTGTTGGCATAAATAGAAATATTATAATTTTGTTAGCTATAGTAGATGCATACACCCTGTGAGCCTAGATTTCTAAGGAGGGAGGTCACACCTGACCACCTAACAGGCTTTATAGGTTGTGAACCTCAGTCTTGCAGTGACAGAGCTAGCTTTTTGCCCAGTTCCTCTTCCCATGGATACCAACACGTGCTAGCAGACCATGAGACAGCCACACCGAACACTTTAATACAGCTCAGAGGGTCATCCCTTTGTATGTCTCAGAATGATTTGTAGCTCACTGCAAGGTGTTCTCAGTCTTTGTTTTGAGGGAGCAGCAAACTTGAAATTAGCAATGAAATATTTACTTCAGGAGCAGGCAGATCAATTGCTTTGGAGCTCATCAATTATGTTTGATATATAGTAGAATTTGATGAATTTTCTCAAGTTCAATGCCAAGAACAAACACTTCTTCAGGGTCCAGAGTGTCAGACCCCTGCTTGAGCCGTTTCCTTCTCTGAATGTGCTTTACCCAACTCCCTAAGGTTGGCTTCTGCACACAGCACCTTTCTTCTGGCCACTGACTTTCTTTTCTTTTCTTTTTTTTTTTGCATCAGTCCTAGGGCTTAGCACATTTAGGCAAGCAGCCCTACCACTGACTACATCTCTAGCCCTTGTTTTTTTTTTTTTTTTTCTTTCTTCAGATGGGGTCTTGTTATATAGCCCAGGCAACCCTCAAACCCACAATTCTCCATTCTCAGCCTTATGGGGCCTGGGATTACAAGCATGAACCATCAAGCCCGTCTCAATCACTACCTTTTTACTTTGAATACATTCTTACTACTGGGAAAGTTACATGGTTTTAGAAGAATAAATCTCTTTATAGAGACAAAAATATTTCCTGTCTCCTCCCACTGTGTGTTGGCTTCACTAAGCTTCAGAAGGTGTCTTTAATTTTTTTTTCTGATTTCCAAGTTTAGTGTGAACATGTAGGAGGATCACTTGTGAACCCCTGTGCCCATGGTTTCTAGAGGCATGATGAGAAACACAGGATCACTGTTTCCCTCATCGCATGATGGCTAATGTAGTTTCTTTTTGCTAAAGTTACTAAATTTACTAAGGGAAAGTTCAGAGAGATATCTATTGAGAGAATGAAGTCATCCAGTAGATTCCAAGGGTTGGCATGGTATGGCACCAATAAAGCTTGACTATGGTAGCTCTGACCGTCTCTATCCCAGCTGAAGCCAGCAGCAATTCAGGAGAACCTTTCAGTGGCAGATAAACAACGCTGTAGAAAGCAAAGGGCTGGCCATTTTTGAGAATATTTTGGATGATGAGCAGAGGGTGCCGATTCTGTCTGAGTCTCAGGATAGTGGGCTGTTGGCATCCCCTGAACCAGAAGAGGAGAACTAAGCCCTTTAGTAGAACACCAAGCAGATAATACTTTCCCCCAACTTAATAAATAACAATTACCTCGTCACAGTTTGGCTTTTCACAACACACTGGAGTGAGTCCATTGGGTGTTATCTGAATGCTTGCCAGGAAACTGTTTCAAGTAATTTGCTTAAGTTGGAAGAACACACAAAACACTCACCACACTGAATATAAATGAGGATTAGAGGAGGATCTGGACATTAAAATAACATATGTTGAGCAAGTGATTTCATAGAGCAGCAAGGGCTGACTAGCCAGCGTGGGAACGTTTCCTGTGATCCTGTTGTTTGCATGTTTGCTGTTGGTCCTCTGCTCCCTGCTCTGTGATTTACAGACTGCGTCTGTGTGCTTTGCTGTGGAAGTCCACATGCTGGTGCCGCTGGAGCACTTATGCCTGCTGTCTTCAGAGGAAGATTTAGAATGGGAGCTGTCCTAGAGCCGATGCTCTGTGTGCCTTTCTTCAGCACCTTCAAGGCTGTCACAGAGTATTTGGTTACAGGACCAGCACCAGGTGATAGTGGACACATAGCCGAGTCTCAGGAGAGATACCATGTTTGTCCTAACAAACATTTCAGGACCGGAAGAGGAAAACTTCAAAACACTGAGTTTGAATGAACAAAAGGAGTCTTCTAAAGTCTGTCAGCAAAAGACAAGGGTATAAAGAACAAACAGGGAAATCCAGTGCATACCTGACCAGGAAAGGGAAGCAGAGAGGCAGCAGTGATGAACAAAGGGACTGTGGGGGTTGACATCTCTGGACCCAGATGAGGACTAGGTGACCATGTTCATGAGAACTAGGAAGGAGGCACTGTCTGTTGAGATGAAACCTTCACAAATAGTCCTCAGAGAGCAGTTCCAGGACAGTGAGGAGAGAAGGACCTGACCATGACAGGCAGAGAAGGAAGAGGGAAAATCAGAGGAAAAGGCAGTGTTGTGCAGTTTTTAGCACAGGTGTTTGCAGCTGGCTATCTTGGGGCCAAGTGTGCATTTTGCCATATATTAGCTTTGTGGTTCTGAGTTACTTGCTTTTCTAGTAGCTTCTCTGTGCTGAGGGCTGGCACCATCTCCAGTGAGCTGGGCTTTCCAACGTCAATTATAAACCAAGAAAAATCCCCCACAGATTTGCCTACGGGCATCTGATGGAGATGCTCTCTCAGCTGAGGTCCCCCCTTCCCAGATGAGTCTAGCTTGTAACAAATTTACAAAAAAACCAACAAGCACAGTGGTCTAAAACAACATGATTAATTGCAAAGCCTTTACTTGTATATCACTTAAAACGATCGGTTTACATTGTCAGTTCTCACAGCAATGAGATGGATGAGAAAAGGAACCAGGTTGTCCAATGGCTTGTTGCTAATCTCCACATTCCATAGAACAGAAACAGGCAAACTACAGCCACTGCCAAGACTAGACTGTTGCCCATTTTTGTAAATGGTGTTTTGTTAGAACACACTTATGCTCATATACTTACGCACTGCCTTCGGCTACTCCTACGCTCCAGGAGCCCAGCTGAGCTGTCCTGACAGAGCGTGTGATCTACATTGCTTAGAACATTTACATTCTGTTTCTGCAAGAAGCGCTGCTGCTATGAAAGCCATATCATAATTGAATTGCGGGAACCTGACCTACAATGTTTCCTCAGACCCCAAGTTACATTTGTGTGTGCATTTTCATTAATAAAACATTGCCACACAAATAATGGATTTTATTATGATATTCATGTGTTTGTGTGTATTGCACTTAAATTCACAGCTCATTTTTCTCTCTCATGGTCCTCTACTTCTCTCTCTTGGTCCCCTTCACTTCCACAAATAGTCCTGCATTTGTTTTAATCACACACACACACACACACACACACACAAACACACACACACACATACATTCTCTCTCTCTTACTTTTAAGCTCTAGTTACTACATATGAGAGAAAATGTGAAATATTTGTCTGAGGACAGCTTATGTTTTACATTTATATTTATTTTGTCTTTATTTGTATATATATATATGTGTGTCTATTTCTGTTTGTTTATGTTCATGTGTCTGTGGGTTCACACAGAGGCTACAAGAGGGTGTTGGTTCACCTGGAGCTGAAAGTTGTAAATTTCTCAGTGTAGGTTCTGGGAGCTGAACTGGGGTCCTCTGCAAGAGCAGCAAGTACTTTTAATTGCTGTGTCCTTTCTCTGCCCCATACTAGAGGGAATTCATTGTGAATTTAAGCTCACTGTAGCACAAACATGAATATCATAATGAAATCAATTTTTTGTGTGGTAATGTTCCATTAATGCAAATTCACACATAAATGTAACTTGGGGTTAAGGAAATAATCCCAGGTCCGGTTCACACAAGTCAATTATGAGTCAGCCTCACAGCACCAGTATTTCTTGCATAAAGCATAGCCAGGTTCCACATATGTTCCTGCAAATGACAATTTCTTCTTTTTAAATGGCTGAATAAAGATTGATTGTAGCTCTATGCCACATTTCCTTTTTCCATTCCTCTGCCACTGGACATCTAGGCTGGCCCCACATCTTGGCCGTTATGAGTCCTGTAGCCATAAACATGACTATGCAGGCATCTCTGTGATGTGACAACACAGATTCCTCTGGGTGTATACCTAGGAGTGGTATAGCAGGGCCATACTGCGGTTTTCAGTTCTTGTGAAGCCTCTACACTGATTGCCATAGTGGCTGCACTGATTTACATCTAATATGAACTCTCACCAACAGTATATAATGGTCCCTTCTCCATGAAACCTCACCAGCATTTGCTAACAATAACAGGAATTTGTTTTAGTGTTGGTTGGAGGTCAGAAGTTTTAAGTGGGTTTCCCTGGGCTAACATTAAGAGAAAGACAGAGAATGCTTTGCTTCTGGAGGCTGAAGGGAGAGCTATATTTGTCACTACAAGTTCCTCTAAACTGGCTTTGTTCCTTGGCTCATGGTCCCCCCACTTTTGTGTGCTGCCTGGGGTTGGACCTGCTCACACATCCGAGATAAATACTCAGCCACCGGCCTTCACGCTCCTGGTTCCTTTCCTGTGTTTAAAACAAGCTATACTGTCTCTTCAAACCTTCCCTTCTGACTCTGACATTGTCTCATCTTTTTTTGACTCTGCACCTGAAGTTATCCGGTCATCTTGCTGTAGGACAGGATAATCTTTTCATTTCAGGTCCCATAACTGAAGACATCTGGGAAAGAAGGCAACATGTTAACAGGCCCTGGAGATTGGACTGTGGGCAGCTTTGGACCCTTGCGTTGTATAGTCCAGGAGGTGTTCTTACTCCATTTTGTGGGTAAAGACGCAAAATGAATGGTAGAGTGACTATAAGACTTCGAAGTCTACAAGCCAGAACTGGATTTTGTGAGCCAAAGGGAGGGTGCCCACAGGGCTGGATTCCTACGAAGGCCATACAGGGAATCTTACGGGGCTTCTCTGGATTCCAGGGACAGGTAGCATCATGGGTCTAAGAGCACAGTATCCATTGTTGCTTCTGTTGTCTTGGCACATCTTTTCTCTGCTGTCTGTCCCTTTGCTACCCGTCTGTCTTAGTTAGGGTATCCGCTGCTAGGATAAAGCATTCTGACCGAAATCAGACTTGGGAGGAAAAAGTTTGTTTCATCGTGTACTTCCATGTAACCGTCTATCACTGAGGAAATTCAGGGCAGGAACTCAAACAGGGTAGCAACCTGGAGGCAGGAGCTGATGCAGAGGCCACTGCGGCATGCTGCTTACTGGCTCTCTCCTCATGGCTTGCTCGGCCACTTTCTTACAGAACCCAGCCTCCTCCCAAGCCCCACTCACAAGTGGCACTGCCAATAGTGAACCCGACCCTTCCATATTAACGGGCAATCAAGAAAATGCACATACCACAGGTCAGTTTGGCTGGGAGCATTTTCTCAATCGAGTTACCCCATTCCAAAATGACTCTAGCTTGTATATAGGTGATATCAATCTAACCCAGCACACTGGCTTTCATTTATGAATCGGCTCATAGGATAGTAAGGAATGGTAAGTCTAAAAATCCTTAGGGTAGGCCAGTAGGCTGAAGACCTAGGCAGCAGTTGATGCTGCTTTCTTGAGATGGGTTCTCACTGGGAAAGCTTGCTTTTTCTCTGAGAGCAGATTGAAAGCAAGCCTAGCCACACTCTTGAGGATAATGTACTTAATGTCAACTACAGATGTTATTAACCACATCATGAAATTCCTTGACAGCCACACTACGGTTAGCATTTCATGAAATAGTCACTGGTGATGGTCAAGCCAACTTGACACAGGTGTCATGGGATACATATTGTTGGTGGCACTATTTAGCCTGTTACATCATATTTGTATATGTCCATATGTATATGTCATGTATGTGTGTTCATGTGGATGCTTGCACCTGTGTGCATGTAGGTGAGTGTGCATGTGTGTACACATGTATATGGAGACCAGAGGTTGATGTGGAGCATCTTATTTGGTCACCTTAGTATTGAAAAAATACAATAATTTTTATATTTTGATAATTTCACAAATGCAAACAGTGCATTTTGATCATATTCATCAACCCATAACTTCTCCCAAGGTGGATTTCTGAGGTTGAGGATAGGCTCAACTGTTTTTATAACTGTTCCAGAACAGCCACAGCTCCATAATAGAGAGACCTTGTTTTAAAAAGCCAAAAGGCTTAGTTTCCTTAGGACTACAGATTTTAGTATGTTTATCCTATATTATGTGGCTCATATCCACTTCTAAATGAGGATATGCCATATGTGTCTTTCTGCTTCTGGGTTACCTCACTCAGGATAATCTTTTCTAGTTCCATCCATTTGCCTGCAAATTTCATGATTTCTTTGTTTTTAATTGCTGTGCAGTATTCCATTGTGTAAATGTACCACAATTTCTGTATCCATTCCTCAGGTGAGGGACATCTGGTTTGTTCCTATTACAATGGAACCTGCTTGGATACTGAACTGCCATGGGCTACATCTGTGCAGGGGTCTTAGGTTATCTCCATGCATAGTCCTTGGTTGGAGTATCAGTCTCAGGAAAGACCCCTGTGCTGTACCCCATTTTTTAATTGGATTACTTGGCTTGTTGGTGCTTAACTTCTTGAGTTCTTTATATATACTGGATATTAGCCCTCTGTTAAATATAGGACTGGTGAAAATCCTTTCCCAGTCTGTAGGCTGTTATTTTGTTCTGTTTATAGTATCTTTTGCTTTACAGAAGCTTTTCAGTTTCAAGAGGTCCCATTTATTGATTGTTTACCCTAGGGAAGATGATTAATCCTCATTCAGAAGGGCAAACAGGATAGACAACTCAAGTGGGAAAAGATAGGGAACAGAACAGGAGCCTACCACAGAGGGTCTCTAAAAGACTTTATCCAGCAGAGTATTGAAGCAGATGCTGAGATTCATAGCCAAACTTTGGGCAGAGAGCAAGGAATCTTACAGAAGAAGGGAGAGATAGAAAGACCTGGAGGGGACAGGAGCTCCACAAGAACAACAGAGCCAAAATTCCTGGGTCCAGGGGTGACTGCAGAGACTGATGAATCAACCAAGGACCATGCATGGAGAGGACCTAGTACCCCTGCTCAGATATAACCTATAGGGATCTCAGTCTCCAAATGGGTTCCCTAGTAAAGGGAGCAGGGGGTCTCTCTGAAATGAACTCAGCATCTCAGAAGGGATAAATAGATGCCCACGGACAGGGAGACAATGCTTTGCATCACTATGCTTTGTAATGGTCACATTGCTTCACTGGTCTTTATTTTTCTACACTTCATGTCTCAGAGAGAAATGCTCCAGAGAACTTCTCTTGGTACTCTGGCTGAGTCTTGGTGATTTCACTGATTCATGCTGATTCAGTGGAGTCTTGCTGTCTCTACTGAATTGTGATGCTGCTTTTGATTCCTGTTGCTGTTTGGTGTTTGCTGTTTGACTGGACTGCTGGTATCAGGACAATGAAGAGTGGAATCACCCCAAGGAACTACGTCTAAAAAGGTCTACAACACTCTTTTTCTAATAATTGTATTTCTCTCCTATCTCTGGTCAGTAGGTTGGAAGGGAGTAGAAATTTAAGAACCCTAAAGTAGGTTTTTGGGAAATCTAAGCCTCCTATCTATCTATCTATCTATCTATCTATCTATCTATCTATCTATCTATCATCATGTATGTATCTATCAATAATTATCTATCTATGTATCTATCTATATTTTACCATCATCATGTATGTATGTATGTCTGTATCAATCATTATCTATTTATCATAATGTATGTATTTGTATCACTATTATCTTCTGTATTTATATTGACTATCTGTCCATCCATCCATGCATCCATCCATCCAACCATCCATCCATCCGTCAGTCAGTCTGTCTATCTACCTATATCTATCTCTATCATCTATGTATGTATCACTTTTACCTTCTGTATTTATAAACGAACTATCCACCAATCCTCTTTATCATTATGTATGTATGTGGATATATATGTATGTGGATGTGTGTATGTACGCATGCATGCATGTATGCATCCATGTATCTATTTCCTATATATCTATACATTGGTGGCATAGGCATTAAGAAAGGTGAGTTGGAACTCTCAGATCACAGGTCGAGTTCCTCCTTAGAGAAACTTCAGTTTTGTTCCAAAGGCCAAAAATATTAATAGAATTCAAATAAGTGACTCTGTTTGCATAGGCTTGTACCCTTTCCTTAGAGTCAGCCAATTACAGAGGGTGTCACCTACATTAGCATTTGATAAGATACAAATTTGTTAAAATAGGGTGACACAAACACGGCTGTCACAGTCTATCTTCTTGGCACTTGCTCTATGCTCTTAAGTCATCCTTAATTGCCCCAAAGACAACACCAATGCCAATCTACCTGACACACTGGAGCTACCCTCAATGCAATGGCGGCATGGACATCCTCCCATGAAAGGCTGCAAAGTCCTTGGTGACACTGACCATTGTGCTTGATCACCTGTAACTTAAGCACAGAAATATAGAGTTTGCTGTCACCCACACTTAATGTTAGATGACAAGGAGCTAAGACAAGGAAGAAAAAATATGTTTGCTTGAAATTAAATACAGATGTATTAAAAAATCGAGGAAGAAGAATTTACACCGGTCAGACTCCTCATTTCTGCAGACTGCCAGAGCTGATTTTTTTTTTTTGGTATGTGTTGTGTGTGGTGTGCGCACATGAGTGTCTGGCAGGCCCTGGTGAACACAGAGCAGGGTGTCAGGTGTCTTCCTCTATCACTATCTATCTTCTTCCCGTGAGACAAAGGTCCCTTGATGGACTAGAAGCTCACTGTTTCAACTAGGCTGGCTGGCCAGTGAGCTTTTGAAATCTCTCTGTCTCTATCCCCTGATGCAGGGGTTACAATCATGCCCAGCCATGCTCAGCTTTTTATGTGATAGCTGGGGATTTGAACTCAGGTCTTTATCCTTGCAGAGCAAGCACTGTACTCCATGACCTTTCTTTCTAGTTCTTCCTTCCTTTTTGAGGGAGAGGTTTTTTTTAAAATATTTATTTATTTATTTATCTATTTATTTATTTATTTATTTGGCAGAGTTTTATGTATTCCAGGCTGGCCTTAAACATGCCAGTTAATTGACACTGGTCTTCCTTCATTTTCCTAGTAGCAGGAATCCAGATGTGTAACACCGTGTCTAGCTGTGGCTGATATTTTTAGCCACCTTCTCCCACACTTCATTTTATTTTTCTTTGTCTCCAGCATGTAACTTATCCTATCATGGTTCTACCTGATGGGGTACCCCAAATGTTTATTCATAAAGAATTTGAGCTATTAGCATTCCTGTTTGAATTGAGTTGCCCTTTTTTTTTTCATTTATTTTAATCAAGGGGCACAGATAGTTCTAGGAGACAACCCAAGGCACCTCTTGTATTTTAAGCATATGTTTTCTTAGCCTTACCGTGGTAGTAATTTAATTTATTCTTGGAAATGGAGACCAAATTTTCCAGTTAATATATCTCCCTCTTTGTCCATTGACTCAGAGACATGAGCAGTGAGTGACTGGAGGGTAGTCATGACTCCCAATCCAACAAAATAACCACAGTGTCTCCTGGTGAAAGCATTCTCCCCTTCAAAATTAAGAGGTTTTATAAACTTGCTGGGAATGAGAAGCTACAGGCAAGAGAAACAAAAGCTTTGCTGGGAGGGGACGTGAGGCAAGACAGAGGTACTGCTTCCATTCCAACTATTTTGTTCTGGAACCTGAGGATTCTATTGGAGAAATAGAACCGAATCCTGGAGAAAATTCTAGCATCACAGGATGCTTACTGCCACTTATCTGGTTCAGCCACTGCATTTCCAACATGTTTTTTTTTTTTCATTGTTGCATCAAGTAAAGAACTTGGTAGGAACAGCGACTTCTAGGAACATCGGCTCATTGCCGCCCTTCATTTGCTATGAAGCAATGTAGTGTGAAGCTTTAGTGGGAAAGGCACTGGGTAAGGCCTTGGTGGCTCCAGCTGAACCACCATATGAGGCAAATCCCTATCCCTGGTGTGACCTAAGCACAGAATGCTATCTGTTTGCATTGGGAGGGGCTCAGGGTAATGGACTGCCATCAGGTAGCCAGCTATTTGCCCAGGGAATGCTGTCAGTCTGGGGGCTCACTGTGGGTCCCTGTCACTGAGTGATTGCATACACCCCTGTGGCTGTCAGGGACAGGACAGATCAGTCTGGGGGACTGGGAGAGCTGTCTGAGCCCCCAGGCAGCCCCCAACACTGCTACTGTGGACACTTTCCCCACAAGCCACTGCTAACAGCAAAGGCTGCTAGAGAAAGAGGCTGCTGGCCAGCTGCAGTCATGCTGCATCTTCTGCACCGGGTTTTTGCTTCTTCCACTTACTAAGTGCCTGACACGCTTTCTCTGTGTCTACCTGACTAAATCTAGGATTCTTAATCGGGGCTTTTCCCAGATCAAATTGTCTTGTGGGGAACTATCGTGATTATTAACTGGTAGAGAAGGGCCCAACCCATTGTGGTGGTACTATTCCATAGGCACCTGAACCTGGGGTGTGTGAGAATGCTGGCTAAGCACGAGTCTGTGAACAAGCCAACAAGCAGCATTTGTTCTGCTTCAAGTTCCTAATTTAGTTCCTGCCCTGAATTTCCGCTGTGATGGACTGTGTCCTAACGAAGTGTGATGGAAGTGTAAGCCTAATAAATACTTTCTTCCTCTAAGTTGCCTTTTCTCAAAGTATTTTATCACAGAACCAGAAAGGAAGCCAGAACTGGCAAGAAATACTGAGTTGTAACTAAGTGCCTGAAGTCTACCCAAGCCCAGATGCCTAAAGGTAAAGACAAAAATTTAGATAAGAGGTTGCAATTGTCTATATATTTGGCAACGTTAGTTGATATACTGTATCCATCTTAAACCCCTGGATGTGGATGGAGTTCCTTGAGAAGTTGGAGGGGGCACACTGTGGATAGAACATAAAATATTTTCACGCATGTCATCTCATTTATCTTATTTAAAGTCAGGCAAGCTACAAAAAAGGGAGACATTGGGGCATCATGGTTTCATGCATGAGAAAATGAGGTACACAGAGAGGTGCATTTATTCATCTGGAGAGTGTAAGCTCAGGATTAGGGTCCCTTCAGCTAGTGCTCTTTCTACGGCTTCACACTGGCCCTCCTGTAAGCTGGCATGGCTGGAATGCGTGATGCAGGCCCTCACGAGGACAGCCTTTCAAATAGACGATATCACACGCCTCTGCATGTTTATGGGATGGTAAGATGGGATACTTGTCACCAGCATGACAACCTGAGTTCAGACCTCAGGTGGAAGGTAAGCCCAACAAATTATTCTCTGACTTCCGCAGACATGCCCTGGCACACATGTACCTGCATCTACACACACACAAACACACACACACACACACACACGCACGCTTCAAAAATAAGGAAATTCAGGGCTGGAGAGATGGCTCAGCCATCAAGAACGCTTGCTGTTTTTCAAGAGGAGCCAAGTTTGGTTCCCAGCACCCACCCTGGGTGACTTCCAGCTGACCGCACCTCCAGCTTCAGGGATCTGGCACACTCTTCTGGCCTTCGTGGCCACCGGAGCACACACACACCGTGCACACACGCAGGCAAACACACACAAAAAGAAAATAAACTTTTTTTTTTTTTTAAAGAGAGAGAGAACTGCTTTATACCAAATTGTGACACTTGCAGTTGGTTTCTGCAGTTTCTGCTTGTCTTATAACCGGGCAGACAGTACGCATAACCATGGGCTTCAGGCACGGATGACGAGTCTCCCGCGGCAAGGAGGCCCTGCAGTGCAGGTGGTCTCAGCAGCTCAGTCAGTGTGCCCAGCTGTTTTTCCCATCGGTCCTTTCGACATCACCGGTCACCAGGGTTCCCGTCCCGTTCGTTGCATTTAAGCATCTGCTTTAACCCTGTGGCGTTCCAGGCTCCCAGGACTCTCATTTGCTCAAGGCCGTCCTTCGTGCCTGCAGCCAGGCTTCCCGACGGTTTCCTTTTCCGCTTTGACGAACCACGGGGAGCAATTCTCTGAATAGCGCTGAGCATCCTACCTAGAGAGTCCTGACGGCCACCTTGCAATGCAGACACAGCAATGGTGATCTTTTTGGTTAAGATGAAAAGAAAAGATTCATTTTCTTCTCTCCCGTGCCCCCATTCCCGATGTTGAGACGACGGTGACATTTGGAAAATCCTTCAGGAGAGGTTTCGCATATGACGAATTGTGACGTCGTGCATCGTGTGATTTTGTGGCGTGTTTTATTTATTTAGGTGAAAGGCCTTATGGTATGACATGGGCACGTCAGTCAAGCCCTTGAGGAATCCTGAAGATCAACACAGAAGTGGGAGGAGCAAACGGGAGGAGTTGTTCAGCACTCAGAGAGGAAGGTGCTGGCTACATCTGCCCCCCAGGCATGTGGGGAGGAGTTCCTAGATTGATCTGGAGAGGGAAGACACACCTTAAAAGCGCTGGCACCGTCGTAAGGATTCGGGTTCCTCACTGGGTTAGCACCAGTGTTCGCTCGGCCTCCTGCGGATGCGCGCGACCAGCTCCTCACAGTCTTGTCTCCATGACCTCTGTGTTGAGGTGGACCTTTCCTTCCAGCTGGGAAGTCTACCTTCCACTAAACTCTTCCTTCCCCAAGTTGTTTCTCATCAAGTATTGATCGGAACAATGAGAAAAATAGAGAAAGCAGGGATCCTCGGAGCTTTCTTCACCCAAAACACTGCGGTCTTATAGCAGGCTCCTAACTTCTTATCCCCCTTTTGCTGCAGGCAGAAGCTGAGCTATGTGATATTCTACTTGGCAGTGCTAAGGCTGAAGCCAGACCTAGGAAAACCCGCAGGAGGGATAAAACTCATCTTTAGACTCCTTTATTATTTGGGCAGTGCCTTTCTCTCTTTGCTCTCATTTTCTTCTTTCCTCCCTCCCTACCCACCCATCTTCTTTCATTCGTTCCTTCCTTCCTTCGTTCCTTCCTTCGCTCCTTCCTTCGTTCCTTCATTCCTTCCTTCCCTCCTTCCTCCCTCTTTCCCTTTTTCCTTCCTTCTGTTTCTAGTTGGTGGAATAATTTGAGGAGTATTGGTGTTAATTCTGTTTTTAAAGTCTGGTAGAATTCTGTGCTAACGCCACCTGTTTCTTAGATTTTTTTTTTTTTTTGGTTGGGAGACTTTTAATAACTGCTTCTATTT
The DNA here is from genome assembly GCF_030254825.1 of Meriones unguiculatus. Classification (NCBI taxonomy): domain Eukaryota; kingdom Metazoa; phylum Chordata; class Mammalia; order Rodentia; family Muridae; genus Meriones; species Meriones unguiculatus. Next base: position 140,681,021 of record NC_083350.1, on the reverse strand, counting down.
CACTAGGGATTATAGGTACATTTAAATTGTTTATTTAATCTTGATTTAACTTCAGTAAGTGTTACCTATCAAGAAAATTATTCATTTATTTTCTATTTTCCAATTTGGTGGAGCACAGGCTTTTAAAATACATTCTTATGATTCTCTGAATTTTCTTGTTTTTTGTTATTATGTCTTCCTTTTCATTTTTTATTTTAAGTTGCATATTCTCTCTACTTTTTAGCTAGGTTGGATAAGGGCTTATCTATTTTGTTGATTTTTAAAATAATCTCCTTGCTTCATTGATTCTTTGTATTGTTCTTCTTCCCATTGTATTGATTTCATCCCCAGTTTGATTAGTTTTTGCCATCTGTTCTTCTTGGGAGTGCTTCTTTTTGTTCTAGAGCTTAAAGGTATGCTGTTAAGTTGCTAGTATGATATTTCTCCAGTATATATCTTTTTATGTAGGCACTTAGTGCTATGAACTTTCCTCTTAGCACTGCCTTTATTGTGTTCCACAAGTTTGGGTATGTTGTATATTAATTTTGATTGAATTCTATAAAGTCTTTCTTTTTATTTATAATTTACAATTCTATACTTTCTTTCTTGACTCATTTTTTTTTTCATTCAGTAGAGAATTGTTCAGCTTCCATGAGCTTGAAAGCTTTCTGTTGTTGTTGAGTTCCAGCTTAAATCTGGATTGGTCTGATAGAATGCAGGGTGTTATTTCAGTTTGCTTGTTTTCGTTGAGACTTGCTTTGTACCCAAGTATGTGGTCAATTGTAGAGAAAGCTCCATGAGGTGCAGAGAAGAAGGTATATTCTTTTATGTGTAGGCAAAATGTTCTGTAAATATGTTAGCTCCATTTGGTTTATAATGTCTGTTAGCCCTAGAATTTCTCTGTTTAGTATTTGTCTGGATGACTTGTCCACTGGTGAGAGTGGGTGTTGAAGTCTCCCTAGCAGTGTGTGAGAGTCTATATGTGATTAAGCTGTAGTAGTGTTTCTTTTACAAACTCAAGTAGCTTTGTGTTTGGGGCATAGATGTTAAGAAATGAAATGTCATCTTTGTGACTTTTTTCTTTGTTGAGTGTCCTTCCCTATCTCTTCGGATTAGTTTTGGTTTGCAGTCTATTTTGTTAGGTATTAAAATGGCTACATCAGCTTGCTTCTTAGATCCACTTGCTTAAAAAAAATCTTTTCCCACCCTCTTACCCTGAGGTAATATCTATCTTTGATGTTGAAATAACTTTCTTTTATACAGCAGAATGATGAATCCTGTTTTCACATCCATGCTGTAAGCCTATGTCTTTTTTTTTTAAGTTGGGGAATTGAGACCATTGATATTGAGAGATAGCAATAATCAATGAGTGTTGAATTCTGTTATTTTGATGTTGTTGTGCTGCTGCTGCTGAAGCTGGTATGTGTGTGTATGTATGAATGTATGTATGTTTCACTTTTTTTTCTGTTGCAAGATTATTTATTTCTTCTGTTTTCATGAGTGTAGTTAGCCTCCTTGGGTTGGAGTTTTCCTTCTCATGCCTTCTGTAGGCTTGGGTTTGTAGATAAATATTGTTTAAATTTGGCCTTATCATGGAATATCTTATTTTCTCCATGTACAGTGATTGAAAGTTTTGCTGGGTATAATAGTCTAGGATGCCATCTGTGGTCTCTTAGGATCTGCAGCACCTCTGTCTAGGCCCTTCTGGCTTTTAGAATCTCCATAGAGAAGTCAAGTGTAATTTTAATAGGTCTGCCTTTGTATGTTACTTGGCATTTTTCCCTTGAAGCTTTAATATTCTTTCTTTGTTCTGTATGTTTAATGTTTTGATTAATATGTGGCAAGGGGATTTTCTTTTCTTTTTAATCTACTTGGTGTTCTGTACTCTTGTATCTTTATAGTCAGCTCATTTTTTTTGTGCTGGAAAATTTCCTTCTATGGTTTTGTTGAAAATATTTTGTGGACCTTTGAGCTGGCATTCTCCTCCTTCCTCTCTTCCTATTATCCTTAGGTTTAGTCTTTTGATAGTGTCCCCACATTTCCTGGATGTTTTGTATCAGGAAATTTTTGGGCTTAACATTTTCTTTGACTGATGTATCCATTTATTCTGTCATTTCTTCAATGCCTGAGATTCTCTGTTCCATCTCTTGTATTTTGTTGGTGACACTTCCCTGTGTAGTTCTAGTTTGATTTCCTAAATTTTCCATTTCCAGAATTCCCGCAGTCTGTGTTTTCTTTATTACCTCTATTTCCGTTTTCAGGTCCTGAACAGTTTTATTTCTTTCCTTAAACTGTTTGTTTGTGTTTTCTTGGCTTTCAGAAATTTATTCATTTTCTCAGACTTTTTGTGATTTCTTGAATTTCTTGAAGATATTTATTTCTTTCCTCTTTAAGGATCTCTATTGTCTTCATTTGGTTGATTTTAAGGTCTTTTTCTTGTGTGTTAGCTATATTGGAATATGCAGGCTCTGTTGTGGTTGAGATTCTGTGCACAATGGTTTGTTTCTAATAATTCAGTTGTTCATTTTTTTCACTTAAGTAACGTTGTTGAGACCTCCCTCTCTGTACATGGAATTTTGCTGCTCTAGGGAATGGAAATATGAAAGCAAAACAAAACAACTATGGTAAAAACAAGTCCTCTTCAAGAATATCCCAGAGAAATAATGTGATATGGTTTGCTAAACATTTCCCTTCTTCCCTCCTCAATGTCTCTTTGTTTCTTACTTTCTTCTTTTTCTGTTGTACTGGAGATTGAACATAGGAGCTTGTGAATGCTCAAATAATGTTTGACCACCAAGTTAAAGCCCTGGTCCTTTTGTATTTTTTTTTTAACCTTGAGAAGTTGCTCACACAGGTCTTGAACTCGTGACCCTGCTGCCTTGGTCTCTGAGAAGCTGGGTATATGGGCTGTGCCACTTAGACTAGCTTGATAAATATATCTTCTGGTGGGATGTGACAGAATTATGGAAGCATAAAAGATGGGAAGACAGATAGGTCTTGAGGGTGTCTGGCATTTTCTTCGGAGCAGATCAGGTTGGAGATGCGATTTGAAGCACGGATGAGCCAGTGGGGTGAATGGAAAGCAGGGCAGAACAGAGAGCAGGGCAGAGCAGGGCAGAGCACAGCAGAGCAGAGGAGCTGTGTACAAAGCAGTAACACAAATTCTCAGAGGGCAGAAGAGTCTAGAACCCTGAGGGTGACATTTGGTTGGAATGGCTAGACACAAGGCAAGGATACTGATGGGATCTGAAGTCCGTGCTACTATTTAAGTCATTGGTAGCAACAAAACATCACTAGCTTTTCTAGATGTGTAAGTCTCCCTTAACAAAAAGTCCCTCACCGAGTGAAAACTGAAGCCTGCCTTGATGCCAGCAAATGGTAGATTTGGCTTCTTGATTTTCACCACATGGCGGGGTGGGGAGAGTGTCTTCTAATTGAATGGCATGGTTGCTGTGTAGAGATCTTGGCCTACAGTACAGTCAGAGATAAGGATCCTTGCTGGTTTTATTTTACTTGGCTTTCCAAAGAGCTCCTCGGCTTCAATTCTTGGTGAGGTTTTTGCAAAGTGACTTTAGTGGCAAATGTTGGTAGTTTCTGGTTGGCCAATCACTCAAGTGTTTCCTTCTTAGTGGAAACAGTCACAGGTTTTCAGCTGAAGGATTTGGAGATGTGGCTTCTTGCTCACACCCAGTAGATCTTCTAAACAGCTTCGAGTACCCATTGGGCTAACCTGGTGGTTGTTAGCACTTTAAGGGTTGTTCAGTCTGTCAGACAGAATGGCATTTTTAGAGGCCGCAAAGGGAAAAAAACCCTTTGCTAGTGGAACCACAACTCCAGACTGCTACCCGAGGCCTTTCCTGGCAGCTCGCCATGACACCTGGGATTTCTCCTGGCAGATTCTGGGGCTTCGTTTGAGACTGAAAGTCCCCAGAGGGTTATAACTTCCTAAAGATGAATCAGAGTATATCACTGGCACTGAGTTAGTCCTATACCTGCTGGAACGGGAGGGGCAGGTTTTGCAAACGTCTTGAGTGGTCTGAGCTCACTGCCTTCTCAGTACTATTGGATGTCAGCTGTCCCAGCGGGCTGCTCTTGGTTAGTGACACACACTGTTAATAATTGCAGGATGAGGTCTCTGCCATGCTCCAGGGTGGCACAAGGAAGTCCTGTTGTGTTGGCTCATCATGAGGGGCTCAGTCTGGCAGTGCAGCTGTCTGGAAGGAACTACTAAAATTTGAATGGCACAAATGAAAGGGCTGAGCTCTGGTGAGTGACAGGAGAAGGCTGATGAATTAGGACAGATAAGAATCAAGGGTGTCATAGTGGTGTTTGACGCATCCATGGCATAGCAGATGGTAGGTGAGGGTGCAGCGGATAATGCTGTCTCCTGATTTAATTGTGACAATAAATGTCACTGAATAGTCCAAGGAGGAGAGACTTTTAAAATTTTTTTTGATGTGGCAAAAACCTAGGAGGTTAGGGAAGCCTCCTCCTCCCTTGCTCCTTACCTACCTCACGCCTTCACACACCCCTTACCTACCTCACTGCTTCATGGGTTTATTACACTACTTTAAAGTAAGCATGCAGTAAGAGGAGCCACTCTGTTGTTTATAGGCCAAATAACATTGCAGTGCCCCAGAAAATAAGAGCTCTAGTAGAAACAAATCAGCTCCTTAGTATCTGGCGAACTTCAGTACTTGCTATAATATGATATCAGTCCTCCCACGCTATTGCTAACATTAAAGAGTTGTCAATATCCTTTGCACACAATATCCTTTGTCAGTCTTCTTTTAGCCATGTCTCTGTTTCCTGTCTGCTCCCTCCTGTTACTGTGCCACCAGAAGATCATCTATTTTTTTCCTCTAAGTGGGCTTCTTGTCTTCCACAAACCCTGGTAACTCTGTATCTCTGCTTTTATAAAAGCCAGAAATTATTCTTCCCTTTTGGACTTGCATGAGAAAATCGAGGAATTCACAGAAACACCACAGAGAGCATTTCGAGCACTGGTTCCTCTTCCCCGCTTTTCTTTCCCAGCAACCCTTGTTTTCCTGTCTTCAGGATGGAAAACTTTTCTCCAGTAGAATGCTGGAAGGAGAATCTGGCACAGTTTAGTCCACTGCCTGCAGTAGACTAAAGTTGATTTTACTTGACTAGCATTCTTCTTCCTTCTGCTCTTTACCACGTGCAGGATTTTCACCACAAACTAGGCCTTCTTTTTACACTTAAGGCATAGTCTCATGTATCTCATGCTGCCCTCAAACTTGCTGTATAGCTGAGAATAGCCTTGAACTGGATCCCTCTGCCTTCACCTCCTGAGTGCTGGAGTTGCAGAAGTACAGAACCACACCTGATACACGGCTTTGTGCCTGCTAGGAAAGTACTCTGTCAACTGAATCACACCAACAATCACTGCATACCAGCTTTTCTTTAGAGAATAAGTTTACTTTCATCCAGTTGCAGCCTCAGCCACATTGCTTGCCTTCATTATTACAGAGGTAGCCTTGAAATGCTGGGCTATGCATCTGGAAAAGAAGGGTTCATCACGCCTGTATGGTTTATCTTAGTAGTGGACAAGTGCTACAAAGATGACAGGCTTTTCGTGAGGTCTGAAATTAGTGCTGGCTTTTACTTCTGTAAAATCAAGATACAGATTATATGAATGAGAGTTGCAATAAATTATCTTTGTTGTTACTGTAGAGAGTAAAGATGTAACCCAGAGAAGAATGTAAGGATTAGAAGAATAATGGAGGGAGACAGAAGAAAAGGAGGGACAGGGGAAGGTGGAGGGAGAAGAAAAGGAAGATGGACTACTTGAAGAAATTTCAGGTGTTGCTAATAGTTGGGATTGTGTAAAGGCTATTGAAGTCTTCCCCATGATCCTTTTGTAACTGTATTGGCAACAAATCATATTACAGCCTTGCAGGGATTGGGAGAATCACATTTAACCAGGTTAAGGAATAATTTTTAAAGCCTGGCTAATAAGTTATATTATTTAAGAGACCAACTTCTCTTTCTACCCGCATGAAATGCCTACCTACACTTGGAATTCACAGCTTGACAGTTTCCTTAATTATTTCCTCACTTTCCTAAAGAATGGTGCCTTAGCTAAGGGAAAGACAAGGTAGCTGTAACCGTGTCACTAAGAGTGTGTCTGTGCCCTTCAATGCTTTTACTCTGGGTGTCATAGGGTCAAATAAGAACCCAATGGAGATTTTTGGATGGTGTTACCTTTTAGAAGTTCAAATCTACTTGACAATTGGTTCAGAACTAGAATTCACAAGGCATCTGATTTAGCTGGCTCATCAACTGATTTCATCCAAGAATTAACTTTAGGTTATAATGGTGCTATCTTTGACCATTTGAAATCTATTAACATAGATTTTGCTACCTGCAAAAATGTCCACTAATGCCAAAAAATCCCAAGTGAACACATATATTTCTGTTGTCTTTCATTTCAAACAAATGGAAATTGTCACATTTACCATCCTTTCATCATTTTTCAATAAAATCATGCTAGTAAGGCCCTGGTGGTGAGGATGAGGGTACTGGCCCTGTGCCTCCCCCAGGCTAGGAGGGGGAGCTGGCCCTGACGGTGTGGACACAGGAGACCTGGCTTGGCTTCTTATCTGGCCAGCACAGAAAAGTGGACTCTGTGGATGGGGTGTGGGAAAACGGAAAGACTGACCAACTGAACTACTACTGAGGCCCAGATCCAGGGCTTTGAGTTGGCCCATCCCAACATCTTCCCCAACTATGAGCTACTGGAGTACATGAAAGGGCCAACTCTGCAGACCAATAGCCACAGGATCCTCACGACTCAGGCCAACAGCAGGATATCTGAGAATCTCTATGAAGGTCCAGTATTGATGTTGTAGCAGAAGCCGGAGGCCTTGAACTGGCCCAATGACTCATGGCAATGAATATTTGCAAATAAAGCTGTTTGGACAAAAGGGTATACTGCATGGCATACTGTGACTTCCAATACCACACAACACATGAACACATGATGGAGATGTGGGCAAGGTGGAGGAGCAGAGTGGCACACACGCAGAAGGCTGTGGGTGACAGAGGAGCAGGTGGTTGCCCAGAGGGGTTGACAGGATGGTTTTGTGGTTGTTGTTGTTCTTTTCTTTTATAATTTTAATTTTTTAATTTACTTTTGGGGGGGAGGCTACAAGGGTGGAGAGTGAATACGGAAGGACTGGGGGATGAGGGAATTGGGGTGAGTGATGTGAAATTTCCAAATAGTCAATTAAAAAATTATGTCAAAAATTAGTCAATAATGGGACGCCTGGCTTTGTTTTGTGCATTTTGGTGTGAGTTCCAAGAAGACAAGTTTGTAGCCCTAAGTGGTGACTTTCCTTACAAACAGCTGCATTTCAGATGGAATTCCCTTGGTTTGGAGGAGTGGCCCTCAAAGATTCACCCAGAGGGGAAGCACCAGGAAGTGCTGTGCAGTCTAATGGGAAGTCCCTAGATCATCAAGAGTGCGCCTTCCAAGGGGACTGTGGGACCAAGTCATACTCCCCATTGCTCTGATTCATGTCTCATACGTGTCCATTCACTCTCACATGCTGGCCCGACACTGTCATCCAGGGTACTCATCAGTAGCCCAAAGCAAAGAGTCCTCCAATCTGGAGCCTTCAAGTCATGGATACAGTAAACCTTTTTGCAAAAACACCCTGTGTCAGGTATTTCATTGTAGCAGCCAACGCAGTGGCCACCATCCTTGCCGTCAGTGATTCTCACCAAGGATGCGAGGAAGCGAGTCAGTTACTAACGTGAGTTTTGGTAAACATGACTGTGCTTTAAAGATTTATTTATTTTTATTTTTATGTATATGATTGTTTAGTTTCATGTATATATGTGGGCTGTGTGGGTACCCAGAGAGGTCAGAGAGAGCACTAGATCCTCTGGGATTGGAGTCACAGGTGGTTGTGAGCCATGATGTAGGTGTTCAGAACTGAACCTGGCTCTTCTGCCAGAGCAGGAAGTACTTGTAGCCATTGAACTATCTATCCAGTCCTGGAAAAAATATTTTTAGAGCCATTCAGCTCCAAGAGATTATCTATTTCTAGTGGTTACACTAGTACTATTAATCTTAGTTGTATATTTTACTATTAATACTTATAATTGATATTTAACAAGCACATACTGCATGTTTATGCAATGTTAGGACACTTATATCCATAGAATATATATCTGTGTGCCTTGTAGATTAGCATCATGTTGACTCTGTAAATATAACACCCACTATGTGGCCTGGAGACTATTATTCTTAGATTCCCCCCCCCCCACCATGTTTGTTATTTTCAACTCTTCTAGTAGATTACAGACTGGTTGAAAAGGTAGGGGGCAGTGTTGGCACTTTGTCTTATTTCCTGCAGTTGCTGCAGACTCAGGAGAGGTGGTGCAGATTCACCTTAGGCACTGTCACACAGTTCTACCACACTGACACTTTTTTTTAGAAGAATCCTGAAGCAAGGCTTTTCAAGTCAAACCTCCATGTGGTGTATATGCTGGAAAGGTTATGGCAGAATGGTGAGACTGTTCTGGCCAAATTGCTATTCAAGGGGAGAGGCAGAAAGAAAGGAGTTGAGAAAGAAAGAGGGGCTGGAGGGATGGTACAGCAGTTAACAGCATTGGCTGGTCTTCTAGAGGACCTGGGTTCAATTCCCAGCACCCACATGGCAGCTCACTACCATCTTTAATTCAGTCCCAGGTGATCTGATTCCTTCCTCTGACTTCTGAGATACCAGGTACACATAAGGTGCACAGAAATACATGCAGGCAAAATGCTCATACAAATAAAATAAATATAAATAAACCATACCCCCCCCCAAGAGTTTAAGAAAAGGAACGTCTTTCAATTTTTAATCCTGCTTTCTTTCCTACTTGGACAGTGAGACCTACCTAACCTTCTTGAGCATTGTTTATTTCGGTGTTTTCATGGGGAAGGGAGCACTGTAACTATACTTGTATTAAAGTTATTGCCTAAATTCACTTCAGTCAATTGCTCATCTCACTTTTCTCTCTGTTAACGTCAACATAACAATTACAGTCAACATGTTTTACCCACATGAATGCAGTGAGCTGTTTATAGCACAACATTGCAGAAATACTGTTAGTTTTATAAATGTCGCATGTAAGTATTCTTTGGTCATTCACAGCGATGGGAAGTGGACAGCATGTTGAAACTCTAGCTGTCACCCAGCCTGCAGAAGAGGTATTTACGATGCCCACACATTAGCATCAGTGGGCACTTTGCTGGTAGCTTTCCACAGAACCCATATCTTTTTATTATAGCTATTTGCAAGCAGTCGTCGATGCATTTATCATTTCTGGGTTTTAATACAATTGCAACTCAGGCAATGTGAAATCAATAAAGTTTTAGATGGGATGTGCCAATTGGATAATGAAAGTGATTTGGACACGTAGACATTTGTAACATTTGGGGAAATCATTCTTGTTGAATAATGCAGGGACTGCGGTCTGCTCTTGCCAATGTAAACAAAGCTGTGAGTCCTGAAGAGATAAGCGGTTTATTGGAGAGATCACTGGGAGGCTGCTCTTTTCTTAACCCATGGATTAATATGCATAGATTCTATTTGAGCATCAGACTGTCCCGTGAAGTTGGTCTTCTTTTCACACACATAGTATAGAATTCTAGTCTCATTATGTCTTTATTTTGTGTGTGTACAAATGTGTGTGTGCTGTGGAGCTCATGTGTACAGGCCAGAAAACAACTTGTGAAGTAGATTTCTTTCTTTCTGGCATATGGGTCCCTGGTATTGAACTCAGGTCATCAGGTTGGCTGGCAAGTGGCTTTACTTGCTGAGCCAACTCCCTGGCCCTTAGAATGCTAATGTCACAAAGGACCCCTGTGTCTGTCTGATGGTCTGACACCTAAATTTGCCACCAAGAGGATAACTGCCTTTCTTAGCCACCTCCTCACCATGTCTTGATCGAAGTCTTCCCATTCAATTCTCTTTCTTTGTCGTTTCTATGATCCCTTCTAAACCTCAGAATTTCTCAGGGTTAATTTCAAAGATGTCAAAGCTACGGTAATGGCTTCCATAATGAGAAAACTACATGATGAGCCTTTTCTTTGCCTTCCATGATGACTATAATTTGGAGGGAAGTGATTTAGCATCTGTAGGCTGAGGTAATGATGGTCCTCCAATGGAGATGCTGTGAAGAGCCAATTAGTTAACATGTGCAAGGCATTTAACATGTTATTAGTTCTGGATCTTTCTCTGTGACGACAAACATCTAGTTGTGTTCACATCTAAGTTAGTTTAAAGGTGTTGTTGCTGTGTTGACATGTAAGGAGGTCTTAGTTAATACTCTTTGATGTCATTATTTTGAGTTTTTCTACATTCTTATCAATTGGGATTTTTTTTCTTTTTTCTTTTCCACTATTGAGGATTAATGACCCTGGTTTTAATGAGGCAAGTCCTTTAGAGATACAGCTAAATGGACATGAGGCAAGTCCTTTAGAGATACAGCTCCAGGCCTTAGCTGGGGACTTTTAGCAAAATCTAAAGAAGATAAAATTAATATATATCATAGTGTTAGCATGAATGTTTCACTGATAGATCACTTGATGGGAAACCTAGCGAACATTTAAGACGGCAGGTTTCAGCCTATGGTCCCAATGATTTCTCTCCCATCTCGACAAGTACATTTGAAAAGAAAGAACAGTAATAAATAAATTTCTGAAGTGTTTTCTAAATGCTTACCACATAATATGCATTGTTTAGGCATCAGAAAAAGGGATTTTCTTTACAATCTCTTAAAATACCTTCAAATACAGCAGATTAAAATTGTTTGGACTACCATGGGTTGATATGTTCTGAAGGCAAGAAGTATTCAAATCTTGCTATTAAGTGAGTTTTAAAAATTTTTACTTACACATTTGAAGTCCTGATCACACCCTAGGGATTTATTTGTTTATGAAAAGTCAAACTATGAATTACAATATTCTGCTTCCTCGGATTAGTTTCACCAGTCATTCCACAAATGATTTGTAAAATTTTGCCATTACCTAAAAAACATCGATACTATGTTACAAAAGGGTACTTAAATGTAGATGAGAAAGATAGATGTTTGTCTTCTCCTTTAGATACCGATGTTAAATAAAGGATGGAATGTCTTTATTTAAAACCAACCCTTTACCCCCACCAAATAGAATGAGTAAACATCAATGTGAAGAAAGGCCTTTTAAAACCTATTATTCAGTTCAAACGTGTTAGGAAAAAGGTCTATTCTGCGTATAAAAAATAACAACAAAAAAGGGGATAGTGAATAGAAAAATAAAATATGTAGTGGAGACAAAGATTCTGCATACACAGCTTTAAAACCACAACAGGCAACATTTTTCAGAAGGAGAGACTATACATTCATTCACTGAAACATAAATTCCTACAGAGTATATTCCAACATGGTAATTGGCCATAACAGACTCACCCATTGCAACCAATTTGCCAGTCTTTAGTATATTAATATTTACCTCTAACAGTTCAGTGGAAATATAATCAAGATTATTTCACATAAATATCTTTGTAACATAGACTTTCCTGAACTGCAATGGCATACCTACCAGCAGCCAGTCAGTTCACTGGAAACAAACTCACCAGCCTTGTCTCCTACACAGTAGCAGGGTCATAGATGGAAAAGGGCTCTGTTTGGAAGACATTATAGAATTGAAATTATTTAACAAAAATCTGAAGCTGTGAATGAAAGGTAATGAAAGAAAAGTAGCTGGCTAGGTTTCCTCTCTTCCTTACAGTGCTGTGGTTTTTTAAAAAAAAGTTTAACACCCCTTAGTCAGCAAACAACCCCTTCACTTGCTACAGGGCTCAGTGTAGAATAAGAAAAGAAAACCACGTTTTTGGCTGTAGCTTCAGTAAACAACAAATGAAGAAAAACCTTGTCTTCAAGAGGTCTGGAAACTCAGAACACAGACCTCGTCGCACGGAAAGTGCCTGCATTCCTCCACGACTCTTAGCAACGTGTAGCTGAGCCCTATTGTGATGGAAAGAAAAGGACAGACTAGTTCCAGCATCACAACACGATAATGAAACACCTGACCAACAAGGAACAATTAATTCTCCTGAATAATAAGGACATCATGTTTGCATATAGGACAGCATTTGCGTTATTGCTCTACATAGAATAATATATTAAGGAACCCATAACAGACTGCACATTACAAACTTAAGGTTCTTTGGTGAAGAATGAAAGAAAACAGTATTTGAGCTTTAAAGAAAAATATCTAATCCATGATTTTTTTTTTTTCCTTTTATCTATTTATCCGTTGGATCCTCTCACAGAGCAGGGAGAGGTACTGAGTTAGTTTCACCATGGCGACGATTGCCACGCCCCCAGCCATCATACAAGTTGGCCAGAAGAGGGAATGGAACAGCACATTGGAGCTGTAGAGTTTGGTCAGGATGACGCTCTTCTGGTTTCCTTCTGGGTCAGAATAGCAGGGGAAGTGTTGGTGTCTCCTGAAGTTTTCCATGACGACACTCACCACGGACATGGACTCTTCAAAGTTGTTTCCACACTTAGGAATATAGGAGCACTGTGAAGAACAGGAGAAACTGTTACCAAGAGGAAAGGTAAGAGGGTATCAGTCAGCCTAACTTTATCTGTGAGACAAACACGGTGGCTAACATTCAGATGTTGAAACCAATACCTCCAAACACCAGAGAGGTCACACACTGATTAAAGTAATGCTTTGGGGTTCCTACTGTCTCTTGGTAACTCACCTGTAAATTATTTAGCTGTTGATTAACATCTAATTATGAATTATATTAGTCTGCTGTAACAAGTGTACATCATACATGTAGAAAAAGAAAGTATTACTTTTTGCTATAGCAAAGGATGGTGGGTCTTCATTACTCTTGATCAAACACACTTGTCCAGGGGCTCAGAGTGCAAACCTTTCTGAATTCCGTTTACCCATATAATATAAAATGTTACCATAACGTATGGAGATGGTTAGTTATCAACTTGATTGGATGCAGAATCACCATGGAAACATACCTTTGGGTATGTCTAGGATAGTGTTTTCAGCAAAGTGAAACTCAGTAGGTGATAAAACCACAGGGGACATTGGTCACCTGTTCCTTGGCTGAAGTGCCAGGCTGAACAACAAAAGGTGAGTTGATCACCCCCACTCAACCCTATCTGCTTCATGACTGTGGGCATAACATGACCAGCCCCTTAGTCCTTTCTGTCCACAATGGAAGAGATCCCCTCAAACTGTGAGCCACAACAAATCTGTCTTCCCTTATTTTTTCACAACAATGGCAAAAGTAATTATTACACATGTCAGTATAAAAAGCAGTTTATGACCAGACATATTAAACCTGTTAGAAGAAAAAGTGGGGAAGAGCCTTGAACTCATGGGCACAGGAGACAACTTCCTGAACAAAACACCAATAGCACAGGCTCTAAGATAACAATAAATGGGACCTCATGAAACTGAAAAGCTTCTGTAAAGCAAAGGACATTGTCATCAGAACAAAACAACAGTCTACAGATTGGGAAAAGATCTTCACCAACCCTATATCTGAAAGAGAGCTAATATCCAGAATAAAGAACTCAAGAAGTTAAACAGCAACAAATCAAGTAATTCAATTAAAAAAATGGCATAAGAGCTGAACAGAGAATTCCCAATTGAGGAATATCGAAAGGCAGAGAAACACTGAAAGAAATGCTCAACATCCTTAGTCATCAAGGAAATACAAATCAAAATGACCCTAAGATTTCACTTTACACGTCAGAATGACTAAGATAAAAAACTCAAGTGAGATCACATGGAGAGGATGTGGAGAAGGGGGACCCTCCTCCACTGCAGGTGGGAATGTAAATGTGTACAACCACTTTGGAAATCAATCTGGCACTTTCTCAGACAATTGGAGTAATGCTTCCTCAAGATTCTTCTATAGCACCCCTAGGCATATATCCAAACCATGCTCAAGTACACAACAAAGAAATTTACTCAACCATGTTTGTAGCAGCTTTTTTCGTAATAGCCAGAAGCTGGAAACAAACCAGATGTCCCTCAATGGAGGAATGAATACAGAAATTGTGGTACATTTACACAGTGGAATAGTACTCAGCAATTAAAAACAAGGGAATCATGAAATTTGCATGCAAATGCTGGGAACTATGAAAGATCATTCTGAGTGAGGTGTCCCAGAAGCAGAAAGACACACATGGTATATACGTGGATATTAGACATATAATATAGGATAATCATACTAAAATCTGTACATCTAAAGAAGCTAAGCAAGAAAGAGGACCCTGGGTAAAATGATCAATTCTCACTCAGAAAGGCAAACAGGATGGACATTGGAAGAGGGAGAAAACAAGCAACAGGACTGGAGCCTACCACAGAGGGCTGTTGAAAGACTCTACCCAGCAAGGTATTGAAGGAGATGCTGAGACTCACAGCCAAACTTTGGGCAGAGTACAGGGAATCTTATGAAAAAAGGGGGAGATAGGAAGATCTGGAGAGGGACAGGAGCTCCACAAGGAGATCAACAGATCCAAAAAAATATGGGCCCAAGGGTCTTTTCTGATAGTCCAACCAAGGACCATGCATGGAGATAATCTAGAGCCCCTAGATCCCCTGCATAAAAGTAGACCATGGCAGATCAGTCTCCTAGTGAGTGCCCTAGTAGTGGGAACAAGGACTGTCTCTGACATGAATGCAGTGGCTATCTCTTTAATCACCTCCCCTGATGGGGGTGCAGCCTTACCAGGCCACAGAGGAAGACAGTGCAGCCAGTCCTGATGAGACCTGATAGGCTAGGGTCAGAGGGAAGGAGAGGAGGACCTCCCTTATCTATGGACTGGGGGATGGGGATGGGAGGAGATGAGGGAGGGAGGATGGGATTGGGAGGAGCTGAGGGAGGGGGCTACAGCTGGGATACAAAGTGAATGAAGTGCAATTAATAAAAAATAAGTTAAAAAATAAAACAAAAAAACCAAAAAGTAGTTTATGAATGTATTTTTTGTTTTGACTTGATGTTGGTCAACCAAACTACCTTGGGCATCTTGTTACTGTCATCAAGTCAACTGCACCTTTGGTGGATTTTGGACAATTGAGGGAGGCTGAATAGAGGCCCTTGAGGAAACGGAGATTCCCACTCAGCACCCACAAGTGCCCTTTCTTGTCAGGCAAGGGGACATAAAGCAGGATCCTAGCAGAGGGCACTCACTCTCTGTGGAGGACCTTCCACTATTTTCACCTACATCTCTTGCTTTCTGTCCCTTCTACCTCTCTATCTCTCGTCTTTCTTTCCACACATTCATCAGAAGTGGGCTGTGGGTATTCTGTGTGCACTGATCTGAGATCTGGGTACTAGACTCTGAGAGAAATTTACATCTGTAAATCTCACAGGGAGAAAATATAAAATAAAGGAATTAAGTCTCAGCTAGCAAGAGTCTTTCTGTAGTAATTTTCCCCGGCTTACCAGCAGCACCAGGAACTTTGTGGAGCTGTAACCACGGGATTATTTGGCTCTAACTAGCAGACATTTCCCTGATTAGTTAAGAACAGAAGACGAGCATGCTTGCAGTGTTTGGCATGGGGCCAAGCACAGCTATGAATGTAACCCAACACAGCATTATAAACCAATTCAAACCATTGTGAGTGTGTGCACGCGCTAGTGCAGAGGATTTTTTTTTTTTTTTTTTTTTTTTATTGCCTGATTCTCAAGCATCCCAGATGCTCGTAGCCGATGACGTCATACCACCATGTTGAAAGGTTGGACACAGCCCTGGTCATGCTTAACATCATGTTCTTGTAGCAGGGATCGGTTGACGCATTAAAATATGACCAGCTGTGAGTCAGTGTCCATCCACTCATGTGTGTGAACCCAGTTGAGTGCTGACTTAGCCTGGCACTGGGGTGAGAAAGAGAGCGGAAAGCATCTTCATGGGACGTTATGATTCAGTGTGACTGTGGGCATGGGGTTTCACGGGATAAATTTTTGGCCAGCTGTATGACTTCAACTTTCAGGCAGATCACATTGTTAGTATTTTAAAGAAATGGTTCTTGAAGCAAGCAATTTTAAAAACAGCAAAGCAAAACAAAGACAGAGAAGCCATCTATGGCTGAATTCAGGCTGAGCCAGTCTGAATTATAAGCACATCGGATCTTGGTATGTTTTTGGGCTTACCGTATGGCACTTTCGGTGTCTAACGAGCTAAGTTACTGAAATGATCCCAGTGAAAATGGCACTCCATTAAAAAATGGAGTTTTTTTTCATTTCCTTCTGCTGTGGTGAATCAGTTCAACACACACACACACACACACACATATATTTTAAAAAGAAACATCATATATATTTTAAAGAAACATGTCAGCCAAATGGCAATGATTCTGTCACTAGCAAAGATTCTCCCAAATAAAACAAGATATAAAGCCCCTCTGAGGGCACCTGGCAGGGCTGTTACACAGAAGAGCCTTACTAACTTTTAAAGATGATGGGGCCTGAGAGGTATGCGTGTGGGCTGGCTGCACTCCACACATGGCACACACCGAGGTAACACAGACACTGGTGGTGAGAACCTGGGTGCTTGGGACCCTCCCGACCTGGCTACCTGCCACTTCCCGTTTCTGCCTGTGAAAGCGCCACGTCACGTCGGTTGTTCATTTGTCGATATTGACAGACGCCTCGTGACGGTGACCGTGTGAGGTCGTATAACTAGTTCCTGACTCAAGTCCACGCGATCTGGTTCCTGTAAGCACGCGGCCCTCAGAACCAATCTCATCTGTGTAATGAGGTTAATAGAGGCTTCCCGGCAGCCAGCTCTCAGAATTAGACGATGAATATGCATAAGGCCTCCATAAATTTTTTTATTAGCACATTTTCCTGCTGGAACATCACATCCTCTCACATGCTCGTCTGAAGTCTCGAATCAAGTGCCATGCACAAAGCTGAGGAAGCTCTGAAGAGGGCGGAATAACCAGGGACGGAGTTCTCACAGGACGAGCCTGCCTCACGGCTCTCTGGAGACCTGCATTGCACCAATTCCACACTAGGCTCCGGGCATCTGCTTCTGTCGCCCCAGCCGTGGTCATGAGTACTCTCTGGAAGTGAGTGTGGATTTGAAACGAAGATTTTGTTATTGTAGTATAACCAGCCGTATGCTACAGAAGTGGGCATCACGTGAAGTGATGATTTAATTATCACATGACGTCGCCACGTGGTTGGGGGAAGTTTTATGTGAGTGGTCTGGAATATACAGAACATAGTTCAATAAAAAGTTGATGCTGTATGTCTTTCTAAGTCATTTTCCACTTTTTTTTTTTTTTTTTTTTTTTTTTTTTTCACTGAACCTGGAACTCAGTGATTGGCTCGATTGGCTGGCTAACAAGTCCCAGGGTTTCTCCTGTCTCGGTCACCTCTCCAGCCCTGGCAATACAGATGTACCACTTTTAGGTTGGTTTTGGGGAAGCCGAATTCAGGTCCGCATGCCTGCATCACCAGCACTTTCTGACTGAGCTGTCTCTCCAGCCTTGCTAGTCTATTTTTCACTTTATTAATATATTTACCACTTTTTGAGATTTTTATGTATTATATTTTATATTGACTCCTATCCCCAACTCCTCCAAGAGCTATCCCCTATTCCATAGCCATCTAACTTTGAATCCTCATCTTTTTAATTACTTCTCTTAATTTTTGAGTTTATAAGTACAGCATACCCTCTTCTTCCCACCATGACCTCCCATATATTGCTTTCTTTTAAGTTGATGTCTTCTTTCCCCATTAATAATTATTATATATGAGTATGTACGTGTACATATATATATATATGTATATATATATGTATAAATAGAACCTACTCAGTCTGTATAAGGTTACTTGTATGTACATTATCCATTTGGTATTGGATAACCAATTGGTGTACTTTTACATGGGCAAGAATATTTCTTTCAACATTCCTTAGTTGTCCTTAGTTCTTTGTGTAAGGTTGAGGCTCTGTGGTTTTTCCTTATCCATGTTATCACATTTATTGTTGTCCCTGGTCAGCTCATCTTTGGACAGTTGTGTTGGTGAGACTTTATTGGTGTAGTTTTGATAGTCCTAGAATACACAATCTTATAGCAAACTCCCTGATCCTCTGACTCTTACAGTCTTTCTGCTCCCTCTTCTACAATGTTCCCTGAGACTTAGGGCAGGTTTGCAGGTGTATCCATTGGGGCTGGGTCCACAACTCTGCATTTTGATTGGCTGTGGCTTTCTGTAATGGTCTCCATTTGTAGCCAAAGGAAGTTTCCATGATGAAGGGTGAGGACCACACTTACCTGTGGGTTCAAGAACAAATGTTTAGAATGTAGGTATAAATTATGCTGGTTTAGTAAAGTGGTGGTTATAGAGTCTCCAGGATCCCTGACTTCACTAGCCCTGGGTAGCTGGCTAGGTTTCCAGTGCCAGGCATGGTTTTCTTCCATTCATAGAACTTTTGGCTATCACGTATGTATGTGTGCCACTACAGTACTCCTAGGGTGGCATGACATGCTGGTCATTGTTGTAGTTCATAATTAGGTAAGACTGTTGATTAATTCTTTTTTTTTTTTTTTGGAAGCTTACATGGTGCTTTCTGATACCATGGAAGCTAATCCTCAGGGAAGAAGCTTTCAGGTGAGTTCCAACTCAGGGCCTCCGCATTTGAAGTGAATGGAGTCTTTATGAATGTCTTCATTAAAAAAAAAAATCCTGTTAGTGCTGGGTATATACTCTCGGGTGGTCAACCTATCAGAGCCATGCCCTTCAGGAAAATCAACCCTCCCTCTCTGGGCAGCTGCCAATTGCCAATAGTTCTTCAGCTGGGGATGGGAACTTTGTGACTGCCTCCTGCCTCTGCAGATACTGTGTGTGGTTTGAGCTTGAGCAAGTCTGATGCATGTTGTCACAAACACTGTTGGCTCATCTGTGCAAATGTCCTGTTGTACTCGGGACACAGTGTCCCGAGTGCAATCATCTATCACCTCCGGTTCTTGCAATCATTCCACTTCCTCTTTCATAACGATTTATGAGCCTAGGGAGACTGGAGTGTAATAATGCTATCTCATTTAGGGCTAAACACTGATGAGGTTTGAGAGGTGTGCTGATCTATGAGTATAAAGGTAAGTTCTTAAGAGCTGGTTTAACAGTCTCTTTTTAACGCTGATTTTTGTTAACAAAACTGACTTCTCTCCCTAGCTCCTTTGATTCCTGAAGGGCAGAAACTTCCCACTAGTAATGAAGACCACAGAGATCACCCATGGCATGACTCTTCCCTCCTAGTTATGGAAACTTCGTCCTCAGCATCTCCTGGCTGCTTCTTCTTTTATGTGATCAACGAAGACCCAGCAATTGCATCTTTTCTCCAATTCTTTGGAACCCAATTGATTTTACCTTCCCTTCATCTCACTTCCAGGATCTTTTATGTCAATAAAGTTATTTTTATTCTTGTGATAGACAGGGAGTTTTTATTTTTTATTTTTCTAAAAAACTACCTGTTGGGGTTTTTAGACACACTTCACTAGGCACATGTGAAGCAGAGTGACAGGCTGTCATCCTAGAGACGAAAGATGGGGCCAGAAGCAGGCGCAGGATCTGGCCGAGTAACTTCACTGTCAATCTCTGTTTTCTTGCAATGATGGGGAAGGCATTATCAGTTCTTTGGGACTTCAAGGAAGAGTCTTATGTTTTATTTGCTCTTATATAAGAAAGAGGCTACTGTATTTTATGAAGATATTAGGTGTTTAGGGAAATCCAGATAATTATTGAGTCCAGATAATAAATATGGTGCCAATATGCCAGGTAGCAGGATACAGGTGTCAAAAATATGAACAATGTAGGATAGATTTTAGAAAGAGAATAAACAGGGTGGGCTGGTGAGATGGGAGAGGAGTGTGCCTAAAAGCCTTTCTGAAAAGATTATACCATCACAGAAGCACATCAGAGTTTTTCTCTTAAAAGCTCATCAGACACCAGGGCATCTTATTTCATGTGTCCTGAGTTAAAGAAACAAAATCACTCATGTAAAACATAAGTGATCTTGGTTATGGAGTAAGGAACTTTTGAGTTCCATGCATTTGTGAGGGACATGGGTCAGGTTGAGAGTATAAACTTGGACCTCTTCTTTTCTCTTTTGGCAGCTCTTCTCCTGACCAGCTTTAAAGCAGCAGGACCTCCCACTTGTAGTTTAGATGTGTTTGGTGTCTGCTTTTAGAACCCTTTGAATTTGGCAAGTAGGACTATGTGAAGTGTTCAGCAGAGGAAAGCAAGAACAGCCCAGGCTTTGCTGAATATGACCACCTCCTCCATTTTGGCACAAGGTTCTTTCTAGAGAGGTTCTTGCATAGAGCATATATATTTAACCATTTATGCCCGGTATGGAGCAGTGTATTCAACACTGTTCTTGTTGCTGTGATAAAGCACCCAACAAAAGCATCCCAAGGGAGGAAAGGTTTATTGTGGCTCAGTCTGAGGGCATGGTCTGTCATGGCAGGGAAAATGGCAGCAGGAGCCGGGGCAGCTGATGACATTACACACAGAGCCAGGAAGCAGAGGGTGATGAATGCTTGTGTGGTGCTTTATCATTTTTATTTAGTCTAAGACTTTAGCTCATGATAGGCAGGTCTGCTCATCTCAGTGTGTACTTAATCTAGACACGTTCTTACATACATACCCAGAGTCTAACCTAATCTAGAGAACTCATCGCAGCTATGTCCAGGGGCTTGACTTCAGGGTGACTCTACATCCTGTTGGCCACTGGCACTGAAAGAAACTTGAGAGACACTTGAGATGTACCGTGACAGAAGGCATCCAGAGCCCTGGGTTTGTTTAATACCAGGAGCGAGCCGCATCTCAGAGCCCCACAGTGTGCTGGTTTGACTGAGATGAGTCAGGTAATCTGACCCTGATGCTAGTCCCTGTCCTGTTTCTTGGGAAGAAAAAATTTTCTTCTCCCCACTTTCCTTCTTGCTTCCCAGAGGCATCAAGGTTTGTGCAATCTTCTCATAGACAGAGTCTTTCTCTGATTCTTACACAGAGGAGTGCTCAGATGTTCCAGAATTTGACCAAACGTTGTCAATTTATAGGACTGTGAGTGTGCAAACGTGTGTGTGTGTGTGTGTGTAGACAAGACATCATTCCTTGGATGCCTTCTACCTTATTTTTGAGACATGGTCTCTCACTGGCCTAGAACTTACAAAGTGGGATGTCTGGCCAGGGAACTCCATCTTTTCCTCCCCAGGGCTGGGACTACAGATGCATGGCACCATGTCCTACTTCTTACACAGCTCTGGGGATCAAAGTCAGGTCCTCACACCTGGGCAGTGAGCCCTCGACCAAATGAGCCACGAGTCTTCTGAACTCTTCATTTGTACTTTCTCAAGAGTCTATGTTGAAGGCTTTCTCTTCAGGAGACAGCAAGACAAGTAAAGAGTCTTAGATTTCAATTCAGTCCTAGTTTTTGGTTGAATGCATGGTGTAGGGGAAATTCATTTCTTGAACTCAGCTTCACTGTTGTAAAGTAAGACTCATGATGTGTCGACAAACACAGGGGATTGCGCTGCAGTTAAATGAGCCAGTATATGTAAAACATCAGTAGACAGTATACAGTTCCTGGCACACTGTGTGCTCTTGATAAAATTTGACTATTATTGTTCTAAGAGCAGGAGTAAGCAGGGTAACTTTTAAACAACATTTTAGTATGGTAGTGGGCATCTTCTGCACAGTGAGAACTTAGTTAATACCATTTTCCATTCCGGGCCTCAGCTTTGTCGTCTGTTTTCTGTGACCTGCCAGTGTCGTGCAAGATGCTACAGCATGCAAACGTGAAGCTAAAGAAAACCCGAGCAGCCACCCTGCCACTGTCTGGAGAGATGTCTAGTTGTCACGGTTGGATTGGGGAGGATGTTAGTGGGAAGAACCTGGGGACACTACCAAGCATCTGGAAGCAGAGGACAGGTCTCTGTCGTGACCACAATGTCAAGAGCACCCAAGTTGAGAAGCTCCGGTCTAGAAATGTTAGTCTCTGAAATTAGGAGACCCAGAGTACTTTGAATGGGTGACAGAGCGGTGACAGAGCGAGGAGCCATGCTGAATTTGCAGTCGTGAATAGTTGGTAGCTAATGGAATGCCTCGTTGGAAGCAATCATCTTCCCCATGACGATTATAAATTATAAATGTATACATTTCACACATATGGTGTCACACATCCATCAGAATGACTATGTCTTTTATTTCCCTCCAAAATTTATCTTAAGTCCACCTTTAAGAATCACTGGTATCTAGCAAGAAGTTTAACTCCCACAGGTGATGAGAACTCAGATGAGAAGCAGCAGCCACGGTGAATTAATATTCAGCTGTTGTTTATGGCTCTAGTGACAGTCCGGTGGCTGAGGGAATCGGAGGCCCTAAACCATGGTGAATTAATACTCACCCACTGTTTGTCATTCTAGTGACAGCCCACTGGCCAGTGGCTGAGGGAGGCAGCGTCCCCTAAGCCACTCACGGCTCCCAGAGCCCATCAGTCAACTAAGAGCTCCGTGAGAGTGTGCCAACTTATCCACTTTAGCAGCTTGAGCTAGACTACTGTCAAGAGGCTGACAACTGGGCTTAAAGACTCTACTCATATAAAAAGAGAGAAACTGAATATTTAAAATAAAATCCCTTGAATGTTTCCACAAAGAGGCAGACAGCTCAGCTGCTCCCTCTTGCCTCTTGTTGTCTGAGTCCTAACACCCTTGGTAGTAACTAGACCTCAATAGAAGCATGTCCGTTTCTTGGCAGCTGGGTGAGTGGGTGGGGTTGCCCATTATTCTTATGAGGTTGGGGGGAAGTATCAGGAAGGGGAGATTGACACTGTGGGGACTCTTATTTTTTCCTATCCTTTCTCCTCATGCTCAACAGAGTTGGTCAGGCAGTCTTCTACTGTGGAGAGGACCATCCTCTCAGAACCTGTATTTCTGACTAAAAACAGAAGCTACCCATGAAGTGGATGGAAGAGCTGGGTTGGGGAAGTCCGGCAGTGGTGTTTGATGCTTTGTCCTGTGAACATCTCCTAACCGTGACAGGGAGCTGAGAGCTTCTGGCTTGTGTGGTATTTTTGGGAGCCCAGAAGCACTGTGACCAAATATTATCATTGAATCCCTCTCTTCTCTGTGGGCTTGGATGCTTCTGGGAGCAATGCTCCAACTACAGTTCAAAGTTTGCCTGGCAGAAGCAAACGGAAACACTGGGACTAATGACGGCAACCCAGGTGGAAAGGGATTTTTATAAATAACTTTAAGAGGTTGGGGAGATGTCTCAGTGGTTAAGTGCATGTACTACAGTTTGCATAAGACCTGAGTTTGGTTCCCAACACCCAAGCAGGATGGCCCTCAATGTCCTATAACTAAAGCTGCAAGGGATCCTGGCTGTCCTGGCTTCTGTTGATAGTGCCCTCCTGTGCACACCCCACTGTCCCCGTACATATACACAATTTAAAATACATATTAAAAGTAACTTTAGGAATGTGTTTTCTGGAAAGCAACAAAACTGTTCAGATAAGGTTAGACATGAATACTAGAAGTAGAACAGGAACACGGGACTTCAGGTGTTAAAGTCATCAAAACTGGCTTTCAAACAACCACACTACCTTCTGCATAAGCATTCCAAGACAAGGATTAGAATAATAGAAGAAACTAGAAATGATCAAAGAAGACCTAAGTATTCCAGAATTGAAGATACAGTGAGAGGACCATGAAGGCCACCTGCCTTTGTGGTGTGGTCATCTCACTCCCACCCCTTGACGCTAGGGGGCGGACTGAAGCTGTGGCTGTGGGGCTGTGGCTTCTGATGGGCTTTGGCTTGAATGCCAACTCTTTGCCAAACAAAGAGAAGTAGATTTATCAATGAACTTGGGGTGTAGCTTTTTCACAAGCTGGTGGAGCATGTTGGAAAATGTGTGCACTGGCGTAATACTCATTTAAATAAAGTATGACCATCCCTTCCTTTATATAATGGTATTGGCGAAAACATGTGGTTGGTCCTGAAAATGAATTTATAGTTTATAGTTGTCAGAAACTGGTATGAAGAAAGGAAAAATTAAAAATTTCAAAATGACACTTGGAATGACCACGGTTCTTATTTGGGAAATTCCTACAAAGCTGGTTACTCTCTTATTCCATGTTCAAGAATGGGAACTATTAGACACACAGCACTTTTCCAATGCAATTATGCACCAGGAGCCAATGCAGCAAGCAAACACACACGATGCAGAAGAAAGCAAAGAAGTTTGGCCTGGACTCTTGAAGCCGCAGACCAAGCAAGCGGTTGCCTCCTCAGAGTGTTGGCTTGGGTTTCTTGTTGCCTGCCTTTTCCATGGTCTTCGCACCACTACCAGACTGGGAGCATGGGTGCAATGCAAATCATGACCAAGCTACATAATGCCAATTTGGGTATTCATCTTGGGAAGTGTCCTGCCCACTCTTGTGTCATCCTTCGTGCTTATTACTTTATTTTTACTGAGAATAGCATGCTTCGTGCTATGTGTCATCACCATTTTGGAAGTACGGTCTCGGTTTCCAAATGTCTTATTGGAAAACAAAACAAAACAACCAAAACAGATGCTATTTGACAGTAAAGGATTGTCAGTAGAGGAGAAAATGAAAACTGAGGATGAAAAACGGAGATGAAGGAGAGAAAAAATAAAGAAGAGGAAGAAGAGATGCAGGAAGAAGAGGAAGAAAACCAAGACTAGGAAGACGAGCCAAAAGCCCAATACAGAAAAACAAAACAAACAAACAAAACCCCCAAAACATTGAACAACAGTATGCTGAACTTTAAGAAGAAAATGTAAAAACCTCTATTGTAATATTTTTCATTTCTTTTTTTATATTTATTTATCAAATTTAATTTGAAAAACAAAATTAGTATGAATACAAAAAACTTGTATTTTACAGAAAATAGTAAGCCCTCAGTGGTAATTGGTACATCAGTAACAACAAAAGTTGCCTTAAGATTTTATTATGGTATCTGAGAAAATAGTTACATTTCTACCTGTCTGGAGATGTTTTTTTATGTGTGTTAGTAAGTATCAAAAATGTTAAGTTAAATGAAATTATCCATGTACGATGCTTAGGACCACTCCAGTTTTAGAGTAGCTATTTGATAAATATTGACTTGTTTTATTAGTACTACCACAGTTATTGCTAATGCCTGTATTTTCCAAGCAACATCAAAACATCAAATGTTATTTACATTTTGTCTATATTTGTGGGATGATTTACTTGATACTTGTCTCTCCGCTTAGAAGATTTTGTATAATTTGTACTTGACGGTCAGTAGTTCATCAGAGACTTTCTGTAAGTTTGTCATGTAGGTCCAATAAGTGCAAAAATAATCTATTGTAAATGGGCAATATCGCTGCTTCTAAATTTATATGACAAAATTCTTTCAAGTTACTACTTACAGTTAGCATGCTTTGCAGAAGTTCACACATTTGTGGGAAAATGAGTTCACACCATAATGGTAATACTAATAAATAAGCTGAACAAAGCTTTTTGCATGGCAAAATTAAAAAAAAGATGAAAGTACGGTAAGAAAAATTCAGAATTTAGTGGATGAGATAGACAGTAAACTTTTCAGGACTGAGGAAAAAATTGCTGAAGGGGGTAAATCCAGAATGAAGTGAGGGGAGAGAAAATAAAAGAGAGAGGAAAAGAGAGAAACAGGTATGATGAGAAAGCCCAACATCCCACCAACTGGAGTCCCAGAAGGGGAAGAAGGAGAGAAGACATTGTGTTTAATGAGATAGCCTGGGAACTTTCTAGAACAGAAAGTATTATAGGGAGGGGAAGGACTTTGTGAATGCTTAGAAGTCTGAATCTTGACTTCCCACTTGGGTACATGATAGACCGTAGAAAATCGAAGGAAATGCTCTTAAAACCGACTGAGATTGCCTCATGGATGCAGGCCTGAAACGGAGGGCTGAGTGCCAGACAGATCGCTGCTCATCGAGAGACAATGGAACAAAGGAAAGGCCAACCTAGAGTTGTGTGCTTCCTTCAAGAAACGAAAGCTGAAGAAATGCTTTCAGAAAAGCACAAACTGGGGAAATTCTCTGTACCAGTGGCTGCTCTGGCATAATTTCTAATGAGAGGCTGTTTTTCAGGCTGTGGGAAAATGGCCTCAGGTGGAAGAGGAGAATAAAAGAACGAACACAATGAAAATGCAGAGTTGTGAGCCCCTGGAAGTTACTATTTACTGCATACAACTATAACACTCTGTGCCGAAGTCTAAGTAAACATAGAATGGCAATAATAACATACAGAGGGCTCATAACGGACACAGCAATCTCTGGGCCAGACATTAACGTTGTAGGAGCAGATTAGTTTAGTTTCCAGGAGCAGGAAGTTCATCCTGCAAGCCAAACACTGAGCAAAGGCAGTCTTTCACGAAACAGACCGAGCTGGTTGCTATTCTCACAC
Organism: Meriones unguiculatus; assembly: GCF_030254825.1. Lineage (NCBI taxonomy): Eukaryota > Metazoa > Chordata > Mammalia > Rodentia > Muridae > Meriones > Meriones unguiculatus. The sequence goes on along the minus strand of NC_083350.1, from coordinate 140,654,548 downwards.
AAACAAACAAACACCTAAAAACAAAACAAAAAGATAAACAGAGTCAATAACTTGACCCCTGAACAAAGCTCAAATTCAGGAAGACTGATTGTGTATGGGGAAGAAAAAAGAGTAATGCTTAGGAAAATGACTTTAATGGCCTTCAAGGTTAAATTAAAAACTTAATAGACAGAACAACAAAAGCATTAAACTGAAAGGAAAGGAAAGGACAAGGCATGGTCACAGCAGAACTGGAAATGCCTTCCATGCAGAGATGCACTGCAGGGAGGGCGGGGAGAGCATGGACACATGACTTTTGCTGTTTGGGTCAGGTTCTCACTATGATGCCCAGGCTGGTCTCGAACTCCTGGGTTCAAATGATCCTTTCACTTCAGCCTTTGGAGTAGCTAGGACTATAGGCACACGTCACCTTGTTTGTATATTTAAACAAGTCCTACAAAGGGTATGAAAAATAAACAACCCAGTGAGAGGAGGGAGGGACTTAAGAGAAAGAAGATATTCAAATGACAGATGCTTGAGGAGCCATCAGAACCAGAAGGAGACATCACATGTCAAGCATGGAGATATCGCATGCCAGCTGTAAATCACCAGGAGCGTTTGGAGCAGGTCTGGGGGAGCTTTGTTGATACAGCCACAGTCGAGAAGCCTTGCCATTATTTATTAAGCTCTAAGGTACGCATATGTTATGTTTTGACCCAGATAGTTGGCCTTCAGATTTATACCTGACAGAAGTATGTGGGCTTGTGGCTTGGGCACTGAGAGTTATATAAAAGAGCATCTATGGCAGAGCTATTTATGATGGCCCTGAGCTATGGAAAACTCAATGTCCATCAACAGTAGAGGAAAAACTAAGCTGACATTTCCAAATGCAAAGAAATGGAAACGAATGAATTGCACCACAGCGGAATGATGCCAACCACCGAGCTTTGTGAAGGAAGTCAGACACAGATAAAAACATTCTGCGCGATTCTGTACGTACAGGGGCTTAACACTAAGCAAGTAAAAGTGTTTACCGACATGTGACAAACACTGAGGTGATAAAAACCACAAAGGAAAATACAGAGGCAGTGCCTCTAGTACCAGCTACGGTGGTGGTCATCCAGGAGTGAGCAGAGCCTGTGGTTTTTGGGAGGGCTGTGAGGGCTGTTATTCTCATGGTGGTTAATGGGGAGCTCTTGTTAATAAACGCTTGGGCTATACCTTCTGCACTGCACACACATGTTTCTGTATGGGGGTCATGATTCACACTCAAAAACAAGGTAATGGACCAAGGAAACCAAAAGGGGCCCATGACTACGTCGAGCGCTGACACTATTCTGAGCCTAAATATGTACCTGGGATTTATAATGGGAACTGCAGCCCCTGTTTGTCACCTAAATAATGCAGCCAAGAGCCAAAGTGATACGATGTCAAGATGAGAAGTGCAAAGAGTCCTTCCTGCATCATTCCCCTTCAATTTTGTGACTTTCCAGTTCCCTGGAGATTTGAGAGTTTTATAGGCATCCATCAGTACAAGTCAGCAAGTCAGCTTTGATTTAAGAATGTGACTTATGGGGAGATCTTGGAAAACAGACAGCTGGGAAGGGGCTAAGCTGCCTGGGTTTGCAGAGTTGGTCAGCGCTGCCATTGTTTCTGCCTACTGCAAAGGAGAGAACAGCAGCAGCAGCGGGTTTAAACAACATCCTTCGAAATGCTCATTAAGGAGAGTCCTCATAGATATTTCCAAGAATTCCTTCAAGTTATTGTAACTGAATGCAAGATGGGTTTTCTTCCTTTGAGGCAATACCCTTTGCTGCCCATCGGCCAGGGATGAACCTCCAGGCTACAGCAACCCTTGATCACTATAAGCCATCATTGAAGAGATGGCCATTGCAATGGAAAATTTTACAAGAAATGTTAGAGTTCATGAGGCTTGCTTTCTGGAAATAAGCACCTATGAGGCTATTGGAGGCTGGAGTCAGCTTGTCTTGGCTTATTCAAGAATATTATGGACATCTAAGCTGTTGCTGTAAAAGTCAAACCCAATACACATATATCTTGAAATTGATTATGGCAGATTGGTTGAACTAAACATTATTGGTCATCTCAGTTCTTCATATACCTATAAATGTAAATAATTTTGAGATAGGAACTTTCTATATGGTTTTGGTTTGCCTGGTTAGTTAGGGTTTCTTTTGCTTCGATGAAACACCATGACCAAAAGCAAGCTGAGTAGGAAAGGGTTTATTTAGCTTACATTCCACATTGTAATCCATTGTTGAAGGAAGACTGGACAGGAACTTAAACAGGGCAGGATCCTAAAGGCAGGGGCTTCTGCTTACTGGCTTCTTCTTCTTGGCTTGTTCAGCCTGGACCATCAGCCCAGGACCATCAGACAGGGAGGGTACCAACCACAACGGGCTGGGTCTGCCCCCATCAACCATTAATCAAGAAAATGCCCTATAGGCTTGCCTACAGCCTGACCTTATTGAGGTATTTTCTTTCTCCTTCCTTCCTTCCTTCCTTCCTTCCTTCCTTCCTTCCTTCCTTCCTTCCTTCCTTCCTTCCTTCCTTCCTTCCTTCCTTTGTCTTCCTTCCTTTCTTTCTTTCCTAATTTCATTTTATTTACTTTACATCCCAATCATGCCCCTCCTTTGTCTCCTCCCATCCCCCTCCCCTCCTTTCCTGTTCCCTTTTCCATTCCCCCCAAAAGGGGAGCCCCCCCATATTAACCCTCCCCAGCACATCAAGTCACATCAGGACTGAGTATATTTTCATTCCCTGAGGCCATGCAAGGTAGCCCTGCCAGGAGGAAGTGATCCAAAAGCAGGCTGTTAGAAACAGCCCCCCACCCTCCACTCACCAGGCACCCCATATGAAGTCCATGCCAGCCAGCAGCCACATGTGTGCAGGGGCCTAGGTACAGACCATGCATGCTCCTTAGCTGATGTCTCAGTTGGAGGCATTGTCAATTAATTGAGGCTCTCTCCTCTCGGGTGACGTTAGCTTGTTTCAGGCTGGCACTTGCGTAGTAGTTTAGGTAGGCCTCTAATTTGTGACAGTTCTGCTTTAGCTCCTTGAGTGTGGGGGCTATAGTCTTGAAACCACTATTTGCATCATCAAAATAAACTTTAGGCGCAGCTTCAGTATAATACACATTTATTAAGCACCTACCACGTGGCAGGGTGACAGTTTGAATGGGAAACATCCTCCATAGACCCCATACTTGGTCCCCAGTGGATGACACTGTTTGGGAAGACCATGAGGAAGTGGAGCCTAGCTGGAGGAAACACATTACTTGGGGCAGGCTTTGAGAGCTTATAGCCTCCTCTCCTTTCCCATTCACTTTCTTGTGTAGGTTGTGGTTAAAGATGTGATCTCTCAGCTCCTGCTGCCATGCTTCCCTGCCACGATGGAATCATAAAGCAAAGTAAACCCTGTCTCCTTCGTCATTAGTATTTTGTCATAAAACCAGAAAAGTGAGCACTATGAACAATTACTATGGACAATAATAAATTAGCCTCTATGAGTATAACATATAAAGAAAGAACATGCACACACAGACAATTAATCACAGGTTCAGTTTCTCAATACAACATTCTCTACTCTAATCCTTACTTACAATAATGACCTTGTAAGTGGTTATTATTTTCCTTTTGGATAAAAGTAGAACCAGGGAGATCAAGTTATATGCCCAGGGCCACAGAACTGTGGAAAAGCGAAGTCCAGTTTTACCCCATGTCTCCCAAGTCATGATAGATATTTGGGCATGCGCACCTGTTACTAATTCTGTACTTGCTTTGAAAGACTTAAGTTCTTTAAAACACAGCTAAATCTGTATCATGAAATGAGGGAATGGCTTGTCCATTGTACAGGAGAGAGTGAGTTCTGTGATTGGAGCAAGCAGGGCCTACTTCCTGGTGTGTTTCTTTGAGATACTGGCAAAGGGGAAGTCCGAGGTGGAGGGAGGGTGGGCGGATTCTGCAGGTGCCCAGGAGTGGCAAGTGGAGCTCCTACCTTTTGATTGATCTTCATGGTCTCTTCCGTGTGATAGAGGAGGAGCCTCTCCCCCGAAGATGTCAGGTTCACGTACACCTGCAGGCAAGGGTACTGAGAGAGCTTCCAGCAGTCGGGCCCACAGCTGAAGGAACAGTTAAATGTTTCTGTGATTGACACGTTCAGCAGGGCGCACTGGGCTTCTTCTGTCCACACACTGCAGAGAAGGGGCAAAAATGAGCACAGAGCTGGGCTGAACTGCAGGGGTCTCCCCAAAATCTATGATCCAAAGGTCTGTGTAAAGTTTATGACTTTGAACATACTAGATTTAGGCACGCTGTGACACAGCACAAACTTTGGTGAACTTTCTCAGTGATATCCACTATATAGAATATTTACTAATATTTTAAGAGATCATTTTTTCCCCTTTTTCAATTCACTGGTATGCATAATGCAAGCTCTAGTTTTAGTTTTCATTTTTTGAGACAGGGTCTCACCATGCGAGCTACAACGGCCTCAGACTTGCTTTGTAGCCTGGGCTAGCAGCAAAGTCGTAATTCTGATGACCACTGCACATCACCTGCCCTCCATAGCCTCCATCTTCCCTGTATTTCTGCATTGCACAGCTTCTTCCTCAGTCCCTTCACACAGAACTCCACCTCGGCCAGTTTGTAGGTAGAAAGTCTTTATTAAGGGAGGGGGTGGGGGAGAGGCAGCAAAAGGGCAGAGTAGCTCAGGGTTGGACTTGACAAGACAGAGGGAGAGCAATAAGGTCATTCTAACACCGGAAATGAGATAAAGGCAGCCCTTTGAAGATATCAAGAGCAACGGCTAATTATATCCTTTCTCCCTAACTGGCGATTTACATAAATTATTTCCTTTCATCCTCTCAGCAACCTTATACATTGGTTATTAATCCCTTTGAAAGGTGTCTTGAGGGTCACAGAAATCAGGTGACAAAGTCAAGAACACACAGTTGGCAAGTGATGGAAACTGAGACTTTGCCTCGTCCAGTCACTCTCATTCTCTAAGTTTGAGCTTCACTCTGTCATGCTGTGCCTCCCTAGGAAGTCAACACCAGGAAAACCCTTCTGTGCAGACAAAGAGGTCAGTCAGACTACCCTGGGCCATGTCAGCCAGAGAGATTCCAGCTAACCATTGGTCAAATTTTATTTTACGGTAACTTTCATTTTGTGATTAAGTTGAGCATTTGCAATTAGGAACTAACACGCTAGCAATCGATGCTTTGCCTCTGGGTATAAGCTGTACCGCAGTGAGCAGGAAAACACGTGTTCAGCAGGAATAACAACCCTGCCCTTCTGCTGGACATGCGCGGGTAGCTGCTGTAATTCTGCATGTGTCAGATGCAGGCTGCCAGACTCAGTCTCCTCCAAGGTAGCAAGCTGAGTTTTCTGGCACATGGATGGTCAGAATTTGCTTTTACCACCAGGCGGGGGGTGGGTGGTGGGAGGTGGGTGGGTTGGGTGGGTGGTTGTCTTAGATCTAAGCAGGTGTGGGAATCTGAAAGAGGCTTTGGACTTAGTAAACACTTGGGGCCTGAGGCACCAGCGCTTTCATTGTGGGAGCGAGCGAGTACAGCTAAAGGCCATCAGAGACAGAGCGGACCAGCCAGGATGTGAAAGAAGAGCTAGCAAATTGCTGCATTTCAGCTCGACTTCGCTTCTGAAACGAAAGCATTAATTTAGCTGGAGAAACAAGTACCACAAAAATGGTTTGATTTTTTTTTTCTCTTGGATTGAAACCTCCTACTTTCATATGAAAGGGTCTTATTTCTTCAAGCCCCCAAATTGGCAGACCCACCAAGCTTCAGGATTTAGTGTTTGGATGGCAGTGAGGGAGGGACCCTGCCAGGATTTGTCAGGTAGCTCACGCCAGAGGTTGTTTTTAGTGTCATCACCTGGTGCCTCTCTCCCTAGCCAGAAAACCCAAGGTAAGGACTGAAAGAAAAGGATTCAGAATCAGTTACTTGAAGAGATTGCCATCAGTTTTTCTCAAGCTTCACAACACATTAAAGCCACTTAGAGAGTTTCCGAATACCGAGAGCTGAGTCTGGCTTCAAACTAATTAATTCTGACTTCTTTGGCGTGAACAGATGAAAGTTTTCAAGGAAGCTGGGTGATGGAGATGTAGGGCGGGTGAAAAGGCAATGACAGACTTAAAGAATAGCAAGGATCAGGACTCTCGGGTTCGTGGGATGTGGCTTTGAAGTCTTAACTGCCCCATGCTTTGAAATCTCAGTGCTTTGCCGCACTGAGCTGAGCGAATCATGTGTGTATGCGTGCACTCGTGTGTAGGTGCATTTGCACACGCACACACATGTTCGGTTTAAGTGCCCGTGTGCCCAGGTGCACTTTTATGTGTACATGTTCACGTGTGTGCAGCTGCGTGTGTATGGGTATGTATACATGGTCATGTAAGTATGTTTCCGTATATATTTGCTAGTGACAGAGGATGGTCTCAGGCGTCATTTCTCAGATGTTGTCTACATTGCTTTTTTTGAGACAGGGTCTCTCAGTGGCCTGCGGCTCAGCAGTTAGGCTAGAATTGCTGGCCAGTGAGCTCCGGAGACTGTCTCCAGTGCTGGCCACTTCTGGGCTTTTAATGGTTCTAGGTTTGGAACTCAGTTCTCCTGATTGTGCAGCAAGCTTGCTCTGGAGAACCATCTCCTAAGCACCTGTGTCATATCGTTTGGGCTTGGGCGTTTGTACATGGATGAGTATGTCTACTCACCATATGGAGTAGTAGTGAGAGGGAAAGGAGCAGATTATGAAAGGTGTCCAGCTCATAGTAGACAGTTTACACATAGTCTGGGCTTGTTGTTATTATTGTCAGATAATAACAATAATAACCTGGCACTGTGTACCAGGTGCCTCTGCCACTTCTGAGGAGAGGTGAGAAAGATGACTTTTGGGTTGAGTGAGCAATGGGGGAGCAGAGAAGGAGGTGGCAGTGGACTCCTTGGTGCCCGTGGCATTACCTCTGCATGTAGGAGCGCAGCAGTGTAATTCCCAGCAGGAAGTACATCATGATAGAGCACACCATCATGGCCAGTCCCAGCAAGATGGCCCGGTCCTCTCCGGCCTTCAGTGCTGTCACAGTTTTCCTCTTGTCCAGGAGGTCATGGTCCCTGATTTTCTGGTAGATATTTCTGAGGTTGAGAATAACACAATCTTACATGAGACTTGCAGTGATCCTGCCCGTCCTTTGGGGATGGTTACATTCCTGTCCCTATCATCCTGGGGTGAAGGACCAATAGGGTTGCTCCAAACACACCCGAGTCTGGGAACAATCCCTGTCTCCCAATACATTTTACACACACACACACACACACACACACACACGCACAAGCACATGCACATACATGCACACACACATTATAGCACAGAAAAAGAGAACACAGACGTACACATGGGCATCATCCCTGGGCATAAACGATCCCTGTTTTGGGGATTCATCTCTAACTGTAAAGTGATTTTCCTCTGTACAGTTCTAAGAAAGACAGCAATTTCCTCAACCCCCAAAGGCTATGGGTTTTTGGCTTTACATTAATGAAGTTGATCATCATTGCTGTAAACTTTCTGAACCTACTCACGTCTGTGCTTCTCTGTGTGTGTGTGTGTTTACAAATCACCTCATTCTGTTTATTTTCACTGCCAGAGGCCTGGAATGACACCGTGTCTTATTATTTTCTAGTTCATGCCCTGGGCCTTTGGACTAGATGGCCATCCTGCTTTTGCCTTCCACAGACCAGCAGTCACTTGTCCTCTCTGTTTCATGATTCATTTTTGAGATTTCTTTCAAAATTGTAGGAATTTACATCAAAGCTCTTTAAAGTTGACCCTGTGTGAACTTGAAGAACAAACCGGTGCCCATTAGCAGGGAAAGGCAGTGGACGGGCAGACTTTTGAAGCAGGGAAAATGGGTGAAGGCTGAGCAGCTTCAAAAGCCCACTGGAAAATAATAACCTGATGTTACTTGGCTAATCTCATTTATCAACACGTGTTTAACTCTGATGGCTGACACTGAGTTCTGCGTTCTGCAGATGGAAGCCAGCCAGGATGATGCATGCCGTTCTAGGCTATTAGGTTGCCATACAGCGTCGACTATGCCAGCCTGCCATAAAATAGACTGGGTGTTATCAGTTGCCACCAGAACGAGAAACACATAAATGGATTCAACTGAGTCATCTCAAACATATTTGAAAAATGGATGTTCTTTGTACACTCTGGAATGGGTAAGAAGAGGATTTGGTTTCCACATAGCTCGTAGGTATCTAGGAAATCAGGATGTTACATGGTAAAGTGAAAGTCTTAAGTGGGAGGGACACAGCTATGAAAGCCACCAAAAAATGGCTGTTGAATTCATGGATAAATGAGGAGTGTTAATAGGACTTGGAGGAATGAGATCCTGATAAGGAGGTTGGGTCCACACATGATTGTGAGTGCTGTGACCTCATGTATTGGGGACATGGTCCCTGTTAAATAAGAAGAAGGATAGGAAATTTAGTGTCAACTGAGGGTGGTGAGTTCCCTGGTGGATCAACTCATAGTGTGTTGGCAATTTCCACAGCTTGAGGGACCAGGACAGAGAGTCAGTTTAAGTTAGGAAAGGCTTTCTGGAAGCGTAATGTCTTGAGCGGAGCCTTCAAGGTTGATTGGAGTTAAGCTAATGGGACACAGAATTAGTGATGTTCGGCTGGAGGGATCACAAATGCAAAGGGGTGGGGTGTCACACAGTGAGTACCAGGAAAGACTATGCTAGTGGTCGTGGGAGTGCATACACCATGGAAGCGGGGCAGCCAGATGAGAAATGTGGAGTCAGGAAGGCTTTGAAAGTCATCCTAGAGAGTAGCCTTCCTCCTGTAATTAAAGGGGAGCTGTCAGCAGTGATGTGACCAGAATTGGGTTTTGAAGTGATCGCTGTGCCTGCAGTGTGGAGATTAGAAACAGGAACAGTCTTAAATCAGAGAGGGAGGGAGAAGGAAGGGAGAGAAAGAAAGGAGGAGGAGGAAATTGGAAGATGGGTCCGGTAATGTTGGCAAAGGATGATGAGGGCCGCATCGCATCTTGGCTGAAGATAGGCTGGAGAGAAGAGGTGACATATGGAGAAGTGTGCAGGAGATGAAGCCTCAGGATGCAGTGACTGATAAAATGTAGAGGACGAGGAGGCAGTGAGGGAAGCAGGCAGCTGAGCTCTGTGCTGTAGTATTGCTGTGTGTGGTGGGGAAGTGGGAAGAGTGGGAAGACCCACCTGTCTTCTGGAAGTTACTGAATACACAGGACAGCAGAAGCCTTCACAGGGGGTGGGCAAGATGGCTCAGGAGCTGAGTGTGTTGGCACCTAAGCCTGATAACCTGAGTTTTTCCCTGGGGCCCCTCATGGTAGGAGAGAAGTGACTACAGAAAGTTATCCTATGACCTTTATGCTGAGTGCATGTGTGCAATAAACAAACAAAATACAAACAAACTATATACATACATACATATATATATTTATTTAAAAAGTCTCTGGAGGGCTGAAGAGGTGGCTCAGAGGCTGAAAGCTGCTCTTCCAAAGGACGCTGGTCCAGTTCCCAATACTCACATGACAGCTCACAACTTCAGTTCCAGAGAATCTGATGCCCTGACAGACAACAGGCACGCACATCATGTGCAGCTTCACATGTGGTCAAAATACCCACACGTGTAAAGGAAAAAAATAACCTAATCTAAATATGAGGCCTTGTAAGCAGAAGATTTTCTGTTTTCCAGGAAACCTTTGTTTTACCCCAAACAATAGTTTCAAGCTCAATGTCTAGAAATTTCATGTCTAGACTTAGCTTAAAATTCACAAGCAATTAGCTATGAAATATGCAGTTGTATGAGTGGTTACACAGTGAAAAAACTTAACGAAAGATGCTCTTGGCCTTTGCTGATTTAACTTCAGATTCCTTTGGTATTTGTCCTATGGGGAGAAAAGTATTCAGGAGCAGGCATGGCAGAAGCCATCTATGGATTTGTTTGTTATTTGTTCGTATTTTGTTTTTGAGTCTGCTAATTCTTTGTGTGTGTATATACACATGTGCGCATGCATTCGAAGGCCAGAGGTCAACCTTGGCCGCTGTTGCTCAGGTGCAATCTGCCCTGTTGTTTGACACAAGGTCTTTCCTGGCCTGGAATTTAATAAGTAGATTAGGTTAGCCAGTCAGTGATCCCCATTTGATTATTGGGTGGTTTAGCAATGGGGCTTGGTCTCCAGGTCTGATTTGTTGACATTTCTAAGTTTTCATAAGATGAATCACCACGTGCTAATTCTGGAGGTGGCACTATGGCCTTCCTGGGCAGCAGTGATCACACCTGGTAATTATGCTGACTGCACAGTCCAGAAGGGAAGCAAGCCAGTCTCTGGGGGCCCCCAGAGGGTTCTGTGAACAGAATCTACCCACTTTACCAACTTACAGGCTTTCACAAAGAGTTGCTTTAAGCAGAATTATTTTAAACATAGTAAGTGGATATGAACATATTTTCTCCCCTATGTGTTAATGGCACATTTTGATATGTTTCATCGTGAGGTATGTTGTAATGAAGATGTCCTTCTCAGCAGTATGTTAAGACTGGTTTGATTTTTAATAAAGGGCTGAGCTTCTGAGTCCTTTTATAAATATATTCTCATAAACATACTCATGTGTATGTATATAAATATGTTGTTCTAAGAGACGTAATAACAATTTCACATTCCTATGGGAGCTCATTTAGTTTTTACTGATTTATTTTTAAATCCTTTCTGAGGAGCTGTTTTAGTTAGTGTTACTATTGTTTAGGTTGCTAAAACACTATGAGCAAAAGCAAATTGGGGAAAAAAGTGTTTCTTTTTTTGTTTTGTTTTGTTTGGGGGGGTGTCTTACATTTCCACATCAGAGTCCATCCCTGAAAAAAGTCAGGACAGGAACTCAAGCAGGGCTGGGTTATAGAGGCCATGGAAAGGTGCTTCGTACTGGCTTGTTCCTCATGGCTTGCTCATCCTGCTTTCTTATAGAACCCAGGACCACCTGCCCAGGAATGGCACCACCCACAAAGGGCTGGGCCCTCCCTCATCAATCACTAATTCACTAATTAAGAAAATGCCCCTCAGCTGGATCTTATGAAGACTTTTTTTTTTTTTTTTTTCAAATGAGGCTCCCTTCTGTCAGACAACGCAAGCTGTGTCAAGTTTACATAAGGCCAGCTAGCCAGGAACATTGCTGTTTTCCTGATGTCTTGGCTCTGCTGGAGTTTTCTTCCCAGTTTCACATCACAACCATTATCACCACCAAAGATTAGTTAACCTTATCAGTTAACCAAAGTTTGCTTCTTTTCTGTATTCAAAGAGCCTGGAGTAATTGACTTGGTGTGTGTGTGCATGTGTGTACACGAGTACAGGTGTCAGAGGAGGCCAAAGGCAGAGGACTCTCTGGGAACTTGAGTTGTGTGCAGCTGTGAGCCACCTGACCTGGATGCTGGGAACTGAACTTGGCCCCTCTGCAGGAACAGCAAGTGCTCCCACTGAGCAATCGCTGCAGTCCTGGAGGGGGGGTGTTTAATGGGTCTTTGAAGATTCAACAATTTATTTAGATGGGTTTTCTTTTTTCCCCATGGAATCATTAAATAAGTGCTTAGCTTGACTCTGTTCTGGTCCTGTTTCTGCAACAGGAAGGCTCTATGTGAGAACAGCAGGACCCTCTGTAGGGGAGCCATTTGCTGAGGAGGAGAAATTGACAAAATGTGCAGCCTAGCCAGCTGATCTAGAAAGTTGGGCCCTGGGAGCAGAGCAGGGGACAGAAAGAGCAGGAAACACAGAGGAGACCCCGATAGTGTCTGGAACAAAGACAGAGAAAGACAGCAGAAATGAGAAAGAACAGTGACTACAGAATTTGAGGTACAGGAGACTGAATGAAGCGCCTCATTAAACATGCCTATGGTCATACTGATTCTTGCCAGCTAGGTTAATGTTGACTGTGATGGAACACTGTAGGGTGACAATGACTGCGTTAAAATTTTTGATACACAGTGAAATTCAATAAATTCACCAAAATGTTTGATCAGCAAATATGTTCGTTGTCAAACTGGCTTCAGGCAAATTGGTCATTGGTGTACTGGATCCCCTGACATGAACGTTCAGAGAACCAGTGGCAGATATACAGCTGTCATTGATTCCAGTGGGAATGGCGTAGGCCTCTGTGGTAGAACCAAGCCTTGGAGGGGCAGATGACTGGGAAGTGGAACAGTCTGGGACAGAAGGTGGCTGAGTGCAGCTGGGGTCCGGGATAGAAAAGGAGGCTCTTTGGTTGGTGAGCTATGTGCATGCCAGAAGAAAAAGCTATGCCTGCGAAGTCTGAGAGAACAGTAAAGGGAATAAAACAAATGTGACAATTAGACTTGCACTTTAGAAACATCATGAATGTTAATGATGCTGGTTGTTAAATAGCCTTTCAGAAGTGTAACCATTATGTTGGCCCTGGTATTCTGCCTTAGGGCAATAATGAAAGAAATGATAACAACAACGCAACAAAAACCCAAAGGGACCTGTGTGTGTGTGTGTGTGTGTGTGTGTGTGTGTGTGTAGTACAAAGAATTCATGGGCCATAGAATAAGATCAGACAAATAAGAAATAATGTCGAAATGAATGAAATGGAAAATACAGAGTATCCAGTGGGAGTGGCTAAAACAATCGGTAAGAATATTCCTTTTTTTAATGCTTGTATTAGAGTAAGAAAGCCCTAAAATTACTTCACTCAGCATCTAAAAAAATGATGAGCTGAGAACATTCAGAAAGGAGGAATAAGGAAAGAAATGACCGTAAGCACTGATAAAGGAAATAGAAGGTAACTGTGTTAGAGTAGCGACGAATACAAATATTCATGTGTTTTCAAAGACTAAAGAAGTGGATACAACTTTGACAAGACTAATAAATAAAACATATAAAGCTCAAATAAATATAAGGAATTAAAAACCATAACTGTGGTTACAGCATACTTTAGAGAGGGGACAGTTAAAACAACTTTGCAGCAAGACATTTGCAAACTTGGAGGTATTAGCTTATGGAAATGCACGGCAAGGCTTCACAAATATGTAACTTACTGAAACCAACTTATAAAGCCGGAAGACTTAAATAATTTTAAATTATTAAAATTTAAAATATCTAAAAGTTCTAAATAATTAAAAGTATTTTGGTCATGGAAATACAAAGCTCTTACAACTTACAGCTGAGCCCAAGCTATATTGTACAGATAATTTCCAAGTACAGAAAAAGACTGCCAGCTAGCCTGGTTATGAGGTTGGCAAGTTCTGAGACCAAGACCAGTCAGAGCCATATGTGATGGAAAAGTAGAAGCTAAACTCATTCCTAGCCCCAAACATAAAACCTAAAAGAATTTAGTTCACCAAACCTAACCATATAAAAAAAAAGAAGTCTACCATGATAAATCTACTAGTTTTATATCTTAGAAATATAACATTGGTCATCATTAGAGTTTATTAATATGTGAAAACATTATAATAATTATACAATAATATATAATAAATAAATAATTATAAAAATGCAATAATTATAAAGGGATAATGTGTTAATCAAATCTAGAAATATATTAACATCCATTAATGGTAAAAGCTATTATAAAATTAGAAATAGAAACATCCTTAATTTAATAAAAGGCCTAACAAAACTACCTGTAATATAACTGATACAATTATCTAATGATAAAATGTTGAAAAATCTCACTTTACAAATCATAGTGAAAATGTCTACTATCACCAGTTTTAATTTAATTTCCTGATATACAAGCTATGTAATCGGGTAAGAATAACAAAGGAATGTTACGTTTACAAATGAAGAAGAAACAAAAGCTTATTATTCACCAGTGACATAGTTATAAAAAAAAATCAGATAAACCATTGTTAAAATTGAGCAGACAGCTGGTGAGGAGGCCAAGCAGGTAAGGTGCTTGCCACCGACCCTGGAGAACTGAATTCAGTCTTGAAGCCACCCGGTGAAAGGAAAACACTGGTCCCTACAAGTTATCCTCCGATTTCCATAGCAATATTTCCGTCTACTGGCAAAAGTGCACAATATATATGACCATTAAAGAAGAGCGGTGGATTTACTGACGGAGACAATGCACAGTTTTTCCTGGAGCTAGGATCACAGGTGACAGAAACAAAACTATTTGTCCTTGTTAAGCTAAAGAGGCCTGGCTGCCCTTGTTTTTTTACCTAAAATCTGGGAGAGGATTAATAAAACAAGGGATATTCCTGCTTCTTGTCCCCCTTCCACTTTTTTCATTCTTGGCGGGTTGGGAGCCTGCAGGGTGACCAGCCAGGCCCAGATTGTTCCGTTCCCCAGGGTCCTCTCCTCCCCTTCATCCCGTGGCTTCTATAAAATCTTTGTGCTCTGTGGAAACACTTTAATAAGATGGCTTGCAAGCCACTGCTTTGGTGGTTATCTGTCTCTTTCTCCCTTGTGACGCACACTGCATGTTTTCTTTAACGAACATCCTTGTTTTTCTCTTGCTAATCTGTGTTTTGTTCCAGAACTTTGTCTGGATTATTAGTGTTTTTAAAGATAGCTTTTTTTTCCCTCCTCACTCAGAAGCCAGTGTAGAGAATCCTGTTCAGTCAGAAAAAGGCTTGGTGACATAAAGTTAGGACTTCATTACACATACCCTAATGGGCCTCACCTTTAAGCCGAGTAGTTTTTAACAGTCTTACTGTCACATTTTAAAGGTTCCTGCATTATTTTAAAAAAACCTCATGTTTAATATGTAATTTTCTCACATCCTTGTTTCTGTTTGTTTGTTTTTAATGTGATTATTGAACATTCACTCAAAACCAGTCCAGACCTGACAAACCTGTAATTCTTGAGAGTTAAAGGAATATAAAACTACATTGCTTTTCTGCATCAATAAGATTCTCCCACAATTAAATTATAACTTTAGTTTTTGTTTTCAAGGATGATTTCAGTAATTATGGGATTTATTTTATTTTATTTTATTTTTTTATTTAATTTTATTTTTTTTCTTATCAGTTACATTTTATTAACTCTGTATCCCAGCCGTGTCCCGATCCCTCATTCCCTCCCAGTCCTTCCCTCCCTCTCTCATCTCCATCGTGCCCCTTTCCTAGTCCACTGATAGGGGGACCTCCTCCCCTTTCATCTGACCCTGTTTTATCAGGTATCTTCAGGACTGGCTGCAAAGCCCTCCTCTGTGGCCTAACAGGACTGCTCCTCCTTTGGGGGTGGGGAGGTCAAAGAGCCAGTCATTGAGTTCCTGTTAGAAATAGTCCTTGCTCCCCTCACTTTGGGAAGCCAATTGGTTACTGAGCTACCACAGGCTACATCTGAGCGGAGGTTCTAGGTTATATCCATACATGGTCCTTGGTTGAATGTCAGTCTCAGAAAAGACCCTGTGCCCAGATATATTTGGTCCTTGTGGAGCTCCTATCCTTTCCCCATCAGACTAACTCCCCTTCTTTCTTATGATTCCCTGTACTCTGCCAAAGGTTTGGTTATGAGTCTTTGCTTTGAAAACACTGCTAGTTAGAGTCTTTCAGATGCGCTCAGTAGACTCTTGTCATACATTCAATGCACATCTATGGGATTTAAAGTAACCAATGCATTTGTGGAACAGGGGTGTCCATGTGCGTGCCCTTGGCTTAGGCAGCTAAGTGGAAGGGGAAGTAGAATAGACAGCAGAAGTGGATGAAGAGAGGGGACTGGGCAGGAGATGCAATGGAGAGAAAAGGTGGGGATCAGATGTGGGGAGAATGGGGTGGAGGTGGGAGCTGAGAGGGTTGGGAACAAGAAAACAAAATGAGAGGGTACATCTCTTTGTCAAGCTGGGAGGATATGGATGTGACTCTTGCTGAGACTCCCAACATGGACAGGACTAGTGGAGGGAGGGCAACAACAATCCACCCACAAAACCTTTGATCCAAACCCTGCCTACAAGAAGTGCAGGGATAAAGAGGGCACAGAGATTGAGGGAATGTCCAACCAATTATTGACCCCACCTGAGACCTACATTACAGTGGAGAGCCAGCCCCTGCCACTATTAATGATGCTCTGCTGTGCTTGCTGACAGGAGCCTAACTTGACTGACATCTGGGAGGCTCCACCCAGCAGAGAATCAAGACAGATGCTGGGACTTGCAACCAAGTATAGGGCAGAGCTTTAGGGGTCTTGTGGAAGTGTTGGGGGAAAGACGGAAGGACCTGGAGTGGACAGGGACCCCACAAGACCAACAAAGACAACTAAACCCGACCCACGGGGGCTTACAGAGACTGAGACATCAGCTAAGGAGCATGAATGGTTTGCACTTATGTGGCTGAGGGGCGGCTTGATCTTCATGTGGGTCACCTCATGAGTGGAGGGGGTATTTCTAACATGACTCTATTGTTTTTGAATCATTTTCCCTGGCAGGGCTGCCTTGCCTGGCCTCAGGGGATGAGGATATGCTCAGTCCTGATGTGACTTCATGTGCTAGGCAGGGTTGATATGGAGGAAGCTCCCCTTCTTTTGGGGGAAAGGGAGAAAGAAAGGGGGAACAGGAGGTGGGGGAGTAATTGGAAGGAGAGGAGGGAGGGAACACCCTTGGGATGTAAAGCAAATAAACCTAAATAAAATAAAAATTAAAAAAGTAGAAAAATAAAACTTCTCAACCCTCTTATGCATGCCCAGTATCACTCTCAGCTCTGATTTCTACCGCATTCTTCCTGTGATGTGTCACTCAAGCTGCAGAATGCTGGTAAAGTCAGGCGTGTTTAAAACTTACCTTTGCTTAAATCATAGTACTTGATTAATGAGGAAGAAAGAGCTGTGGAGGAAGAGTGCAGAGAGGAGGCAGGGAGCACTGGGAGGAGCACAGCCACCCGGGACTCAGCCACCCGGCTGGCTTGGCCTATGCGTACCCATCTTTTAACAGTGCATTTGGAAGCCTGTGTCCCTCCTCAGGCAGCCCTTGGTCCCCAGGTGTACCAGGCTCCATGTACTTACTTTAAGCAAGGTGTAAGTTTCTTCCCTTGACAATCTCCAGATAGGCAGCTTCTAGCTAATGTATTTCCAACACATTCATGTACAAGCAAAGGAGGGCTGGTCCAACTTGAACTGGTTTGGGGACAAACTGGTTTCTCAAGTGGACTTTTAGGGAGACTCCTCTATTTTACCATCATATGCTCATGTATATGAGTATGCCTAGGATTAAAATCCCATGTTTTATAGGAAGGGCATACACGGTAGAAAAATGATTTTATGATCTAATCGATCAACCAAAAGAGAGGACCCCTCTCACTGTGCTCCTTAGTAACAGGCTTCTCCTGCTCTTCAGCTCCATAAAAGGAAGCCTGAGACACTAGTAAGGGCCTCAGCACTTTGCCATCTCTGTGGTCTCCTGCCTACTTGAAGTGCACTTATTTCCGATCTCTGCTGTTGCTTTGCTTTTGAATAAAGTTTCTTTGCTACTTTGCAAACTGTGTGAGACTTTATTTCAATTCTTTGGATAAAAAGCCAGGAACCTAGGAACACTGGGCTCAGACTCCAACCTCTGGTAACGAATGGAGCAAAATAGATATTTTAATACAGTTGTAGAGATCCTGGGAAGACAGTTCAATGGGGAAAGTGCCTGCTATTCAAGCATGAGGACTTCAGTTCAGATCCCCAACACCCACATATAAATAGCAGGGCACAGTGATTCACATCTGTAAACCTAGCTCTCACTGGGTATGGGGACAGGCAGCTAGCTGGCTAACCAGTCTAGCCAGCCATTGAAATCCAGGCTCAGTGAGAGAACAAAGGTGGAGAGATTGAAGAAGACATCCAGTATGAATCACTGGCCCCCATGCTTGCATGTGCAACACACACACATGCGCGCACACACACACACACACACACACACACACACACAGAGAGAGAGAGAGAGAGAGAGGAGAGATTATATACTTTTATGAACACATTTACTCACTAAACACAAAGGAGAAAGGAGGTGGCTGGGTTGAGCCCCACATCCCATTTGGCTTTGCCTTGTGTGACCTTGCCCTCTGTCTCTTTTCTCCTTCCATTTGTTTCCTCCCCTCAGCTCTTCTCACAAGTTCTCTGAGGGACCCTGAGCCTGCCAATCCTCCCTGAGCCCTCTTGCCGTTTCAGCCTCCATCTTGCCATATGTTTGGTGCCTAGAAATGCAACGTTCATCACTTGAGTCAGAATGTGTTCAGTATCTACTGTGTCCTGGCACAACGCAAGGCTCTGGAGGTTCCCTAGACAAAAAAGCAAAGTCTGAGTGGGTAAAGAAGACAGCGAGAGTGGGAGCGGGATTCAAGTTCTGCTTAGGTATCTTCATACAGAGCTGGGACTACAGAAGGAAAGGGTAGGTAGGTACATGAGTGTGTGTGTGTGGGGGGGGTTCATTTCTGACTGGTGGTAGTCTTGCAAAGTCACTGGGTGTAAGTAAGCATGTAAGAGAGAGAGATGGAAATCGAAGGCCAGCCCTGTGGTAGAGAGCCCCTCCCAAATTTTAAAACGTGAAATTCGGTTTCTGTGATGGTTCACCTCACAGGATTTGTAACAACGCATGGGAAACACACCTCTGGCACGAGGTGAAGGCATTTTTAGTTATAGGCCGAGCTGGTGGGGGCATTTTCTCAGTCATGGGTTCCTCTTCCCGGATGACTCAAGCTCCCGTCGTAAAACTAGTGCTCACAGGGTGCAGGACCCACTTTCAGTGTGGCAGCACCATCTCAGAGACTGGGCTTTTGGGCTGAATAAGGAGCTGGCAGGCCCAGCATCATCATCATCTCTGCTTGCTGACCACAAGTGCAAGGTGACCAGCTGCTCCACACTCCTGCAGCCATGTCCTCTCCACTGTGATAGACTGTACTCTCCAACTGCGCGCCAAAGCAACCCTTCCTTCCTTAAGTTGTTCTGAGGTGCTGTGTCACAGAGACAAGGAAAGTAGCCGGCACAGTCTTGTTGGGGGTTAATCTGGTGCTCTCTGTATACAAATGCTGAATTCTGGGCTGTGAGATCTGGCTGCAGTCCGGATGAGTGCATTGTCATGAACTCTGATTAATGTTGTGTAAACTTTGCTCCCCAATTATCTCTGGTTAATAATAATAATAATAAAAAGCTGGACAGCCTGTAATGGAGCAGAAGAGAGGTAGGTGGAGCTTCTATTGCCAGGCCTGGGGTCTCAGGTAGGGACCAGGAGGAGGGAGAAGAAAGGAAGAACAGATAGAGAGAGGACATCACCATGAGGACTAGAAACTGCCCAGACAGAATATATGGCAATTAACTTAGGGCATGTGGCTTGGAGGTGGCGAGACTAGCTAGAAAGTTAGTATAAAAGAATATCTACCCAGTTATTGAGCCTAGAGC
Organism: Meriones unguiculatus; assembly: GCF_030254825.1. Lineage (NCBI taxonomy): Eukaryota > Metazoa > Chordata > Mammalia > Rodentia > Muridae > Meriones > Meriones unguiculatus. The sequence continues at coordinate 140,635,175 of NC_083350.1, read as the reverse complement.
TTATTAATAAATCTAATAAATCCCTGTATCTTTTATTTGGGAGATAGGACGGGTGAATAGGAATTATAAATTAACTACAACACAGTCCTCGTTGCCTCGTCACCTTCCACTCGGTAAAGTCTGCCAGGAGCACCCGAGTCCAGCGCTTTACCTTTTCTCATCATGTCTGTAAGATGAAGAGGTCCGGCCACTGGTCCATATAAACATCTTAGAGGATGTTGGTCCTGCAGCTCCTTTCCTCACTGTGGAAGTCCTGGGCGAGTGGCAGAAAGACCTGCAGAGGACACACTGGCATGAGCAACAGCTCAGAGGGTCGGTCGGCTCCCTTAAAATGTGCCAGGCTTTTACGTTGTGGGAGTGCTGGCTCCGTGCCTGGCAGAAACCCCACTGCGGCCTGGCCCCTCCCTCATACATTTACATTCCATTTTAAAAAACAAACAAACCAAAACAAACAAATTTACTTTACATCCTGACTGTAGCTTGCCCTCCCATTCTCTCCTTCCAGTTTTGTCCCCTACCACACCCCCCATCATCCACTCCTCCTCTATTTCTCTTCAGACAAGAGGAGGCCTCCTTTGGACACCACAGCCCTGGCATATCAAGGTGCATCTTTTGCAATTGAGGTTGGACAAGTCAACCCAGCAGGAGGAAAGGCAGGCAGTAGTCGGAGACAGCCCCTGTTTCTGCTGTTAGGAGTCTCACAAGAAGACCAAGCTATGCATCTGTATGGGCAGAGGGCCTAGGTCTGTTTCATACATGCTCTCTGGTTTGCAGTTCAGTCTCTGTGAGACCCTATGGGCCCAGCTTAGTTGTTCCTGTATTTTCTTGACACCTCCTTAAGCCCTCTGACTCCTACAATTCTCTCCCCCCTCTTCTGAAGGATTCCCCAAGTTCTGCCTAATATTTGGCTGTGGGTCCCCTGCATCTGTTTCCATCGGTTGCTGGGTGAAGCCTCTCTGATAACAATTTGCATTTCATTTTTATAAGGCTTTGTCCTTTACTGTCTCTGAACTGATAGGCTGGGGAGCCTGCAGAATCCTGGTTTTCTCACTGGTGCCAGAATCACAACGCTTCCTTCACAACACAGAGCAAGTTTGGATTCAGTCTTGAGTGTGATGTACTTTGCCAGATTTTAGTTCAGATTTGGACAGATACTGAAACTCCGTTTTCTCTTTCCTTTTTAAAAATTTCTTTACTGTTCACAGATGTGATACATTGGGGTTGAAATAGCCTTTTTATTTATTTACTTTTCTTGGTTTTTTGAGGCAGAGTCTCAGCTTGTAGCACAGCCTGGCTTCAAACTCACAAATCTCCCGTTTCATCATCTCAAGTGCCGATTGCAGGGACCGCAGGGAAACATTGTCCCTGCAGTGTTCTGTTGGTGGTGTGGGTTCAGCTCACAGCAACAGAGCTTGCCAGAGACGCTGATAGAGACGTGAGCAGCCACACGTGCCTAGAGGCTCTTAGCAGCCTGGCTTCTGGGATCTGGAAGAAGGAGTTGGCAAGCATACTGTCTTCTTTGGTTCTAGTTTTGGGAAGCACTCTCTTGTCTCTAAATATATCACTGAAAATAGCTATGAGTCAGTATTTTGTACCTTAATTTTCTTTCTTTAGGAAGAAAAGATTCCTTTTTCTAGTCTTTAATTTGTTTTTTTAATCTGTATGTGTGCATCTGTTTAGGGGCATGTGCACATGGGTGAAAGTGCCCAGAGATCAGAAGAGGGCATCAGTTCTGCTGGAGCTAGAGATAAAGGCCATTTGAGCTGCCAATGTGGGTGCTGGGAACCAAGCCTGGGTACTCTCTGTGGCATCTCCACTTAATAATTTTCTAGAGAGACAGAAACACAAACTATCATAAAGATAACAATACAGCATGGAAGCTAAGTGATACTTAGAACTAAACACAGGAAGAGTGAAAAGCGATCCCTTCAGCTACATGGTTAGTAAGGACTAATGTTAACAATGGATGAGTCTGGAAATAGTATTAGTTACCATATACCATATTCCCTCTCACATCCCTGGCAGTTTGCACAGATGACCTATTCATAAAGCATGAAGCTACAGCCACTAGTTAGGCTTATGCCACAAAAAATGGAAGAGTGGGTAGAGTCGTAATTTCAGGATAGCCAATGGTACTTTCTGCTTACACGCAGAGCTCTAGCCCTAAGCTGTGTCCCCAGCTCCTGGTTACATTTAGGAAAGGTAAGCCCTGCTTCAAGTTCCTGCTTTCCCTAAGTTCTCATTGTCTCTGCAGTGACCCATGACTTCTCAAAGGTGACTCAATGGAGCTGAATGGGGCCCAGAACTCTGATCTCTAAGGAGCCACAGGGTGAGGCCAATACTGAAGACTACATTGAGCACCAAGGGCTCAAAAGAAGAGCTTGACTCTTTGTCTGTATGACCTTGATAAAGTCAGTTGACCTTTCTAGACCTGAGCGCCATCATATCTGTTTCCAGCCTTCCCTGGTATCCACGAAGTCTGAGACAAATAATTTAAGATCTTTCTCAGTTCCATTATTTTGGTATTGAACGCATCGTAGGATAAACCTTAGAGTATGGTTGGTCACCGCAGGCTGGGTTTAGAGGCACAGGTCTGGAAGTTGGGCTTTTCTGAATCCCCAGAGAGCAAAGTTGCAGAAGTGAGTGACCAGTGTGGAGGCAGTGGTCTCTCTTGGTCTCCTAGAACAATGGAGGAATGTGATTACCCACCTGCACAGATTCCCTCCAGTGCCATAGAAAAAGGGGAAACTGAATCTAGGCTGGGTGTGGTACACTCACAACCCTGGCATTCAGGCAGCAGAGGCAGGAGGATTGGGAGTATAAAGCCACCCCCACTGGAAGGTAGGAACTAGAACAGGGACGAAAACTCTTCTGAATCTAGGTAGCCTCCAGATCAGGACGATTTGGTGTAAGTTGCATGTGTGACGTCATAAGAATGGAATTGGTTTGAACTTTTGTGATGTTGTGTCAGTGTAAAACTTGTCAACTCTGCCGGCTCCTCTGATTAGCCCCTCAAAGTTGTGGGGAGTGTAGGAGAGACAAAGAAAAAGCTGCCCAGCTTGAGGGTAGGCGGAGCACAGTAAGTCAGTCAGAACTGCTGTGCTGTTGGTTACTGGCCAGACACATTGTAGAAATCCTAAGTGCTTTGAACTAATTTAAAATGAAGGTGCTGCAGTGACCTGACATCCTCAGGGGACATTCCTGAATGGGTGTCACTATTCTGAAAGGCACCTTGGCTCTGCTGTTTTAAGTTGATGCGGAAAAAGGGAGTGAAAGATGTTTATTCTAATTAACTGTCTGCAACCCGTCAGAAAGGGCCTCCTGACTGCTGAGGTTATTCCAATAAGCAGATCTACAGTTTTCTACCCAGTTTTCCTTCATGAAGGCAAGCATTATTTAAAACCTGATAAGTTCGCCATTAATTAAAATGAAAGGGAGTTTCTGTTTTTTGTTTCGTTTCTTTTTTTAAGGCCACAGCATACAGATCCTGTGGAGGTTGGAAATGATTTTCAGGCCCAGAATTCAAGCTGTGTCAATGGAAGCTGCCTGCAAGATTCCCTTCCAGCCAGGAGACAGCCTCCCCTGAACTCCTAAGTTAAGGAACCCAGCTCTCCCCACTGAGGCAGGAGCATTTCCTTTGCGTTGTCATCAGTGAAGTGACAGAGGAGTTTAAAAAAATCTGTAAACGTTTGCAGTTTGGGATCCTGGTGAGCTGGCTGTGCTGGACTGTGGGCTGGGGAGAACCGCGTTGTGAGCCAGGCACAGGGACCGCCACACAGCACCGCTTCAGGGCTGCAGGTGAGTGTGGATTGAAATCTGGAGACCCGAGAGGCCTGCACCTGGCCAGAGAAATGTTGGCTCAGTCAGGAACGTGCTTGCAGGCACAAGGATCTGAACTTGATCCCTGGTATCCATGCAAGAAGCCAAGCACGGCCCTGGGTTTGTTATCCCAGCACTGGGGGTGAGGAGAGAGGCTGATCCCTGGCATTTGCTGGCTTACTTGGCAAGTTCCAGGCAAACAGAAGACCCTGTCTTAAAGAACAAGGTGGATGGCTCCAGAGGGCTCCAGCCTTTCATGCAAGCACATATATACATACGCATCTACACACAAAGACATATTTTTCAGTCTTCAAAGAAAGCACGTAATCCGCAAGAGTAGAGCACTTTTCTCATCTAAGGAACTTGTCCATGTCCAAGTCCACGAACATTTTGTCTGCTTCCTCGATTCAGCTGCCACCATGCCCTCTGCCTCACTTCCCTACTGGGTAGCCACCTCAGATGTCCCACAGAGTTTTCTCTCAAGGCCCCGAGCAACTTCCTTGTCTCCACCCCCAGAAGTAAGCAGGCATGATATTCCTGTCTGTACACACTCCCTCTTCCCTGCTAGGTAGGTATGTCAGCATCTGCAGTGCGGGTCAGCGCCTGGCGGGCCAAGTGCGCGTCAGCGCCTGGCGGGCCAAGTGCGCAGTTGGCAGTGAATGGCTCTGCTGCTTTTACAGCCTGAGAGAAATCAGAAACTGTGATGGTTACCTTGGCTTTGGCTTCATGCTCTGATAGTGTACATCTGGCCTCTACTCAATCCTTCCCCTACTGTAGGGTGTCCTGCATTTTCTAATTGATTGATTGATTGATTGATTGATTGATTTACTCATTCATTTGTTCATTAATCTAGCTATCTCATCTTTCTTTCTTTCTTTCTTTCTTTCTTTCTTTCTTTCTTTCTTTCTTTCTTTCTTTCTTTCTTTCTATTTGAGACAAATGCTAGCCTCAGACTAGCTATTTACCAGAAGATGACCTTGAACTCCTGATCCTCCTCCCTCTGCCTTCTGAGTGCTGGATGACAGGTGTGTGCTACTACAGTTGGATTTTGTGTCCTGGACATTAACTCAGGGCCTTATGCATGCTAGGCAAACACCCTACCAATTCAGCTGCACCCCAGCCCAGCCCCTGTGCATCTTCTATGTTTCTTTCCTCTCCTCTCCTCTCCTCTCCTCTCCTCTCCTCTCCTCTCCTCTCCTCTCCTCTCCTCTCCTCTCCTCTCCTCTCCTCTCCTCTCCTCTCCTCTCCTCTCCTCTCCTCTCCTCTCCTCTCCTCTCCTCTCCTCTCCTCCCCTCCCCTCCCCTCCCCTCCCCTCCCCTCCCCTCCCCTCCCCTCCCCTCCCCTCCCCTCCCCTCTCCTCTCCTCCCCTTCCCCCCTCTCTTCTCTTCTCTTTCCATTGCCATGTTTCCTCTCTCCTCTCATTAACTTTGACAGAAAGTTTAGATTGCTGGCTGACTTTCCCCTCAGTAAAGATCTTTTAGAAAGGGCAGCATGGCCTAAGAAGAAGATGAGCACAGCAGATGGTCCAGGTGTTTGTGTGCCTCTTGGCAACTCCATCTACCAAATGAGTGACTTTGTACAAGCCAATTAACAACTCCAAGTTTTGGTGTAAATACAGAAGGAATAATTCCTGCCACCTGGTAGCTTAGAAGGTAAGGGAATAATATATGCAAGAGGACCTCAAGTATATTGGCATGTGATAGGCACATACTAAAACCTTACTTTCCTTTATTTTGCCTCCCCATTACTAAACTTAAAAACAAGTGGATTGAATTTTCTTTGTGAAGAAAATCCAATTAAGTTGCTTTTTACCTGTACATAGAGCAAATCGATTCTTTCCCATCCTATGGGACCAGTGGCAGTCAGAAGAACTATTGAGATGGCAAAATCAAAGTACTTCATTATCACTAAGTTCTGACACTTGTCTTAAGCAAGAGGATTGGGAAGGTAGTGCCACTGAGTTTGATCATACGCTGGAGATGTCTAGGGGAATTACTGAAAAATGTTGGTGCTGCAGGCTGGAGAGATGGCCCCATACTCTAGAACAATTCCTATCCAGGTAATTCTGTGAAATCCTGCTACAAGCTCTTGGGTTCTGAATTTATTTAAGTGAAAACCATCCTAGAAGCTTGTATAGAGTTGCTCTACAAGGACCACTCCGTGCAGTGGCTTCTCAGTACTAGAAGCCCACACTGCTAGGCCTAGTACAGCTTACAAGTGCAAGTGAGAGATGGAGATGGGAAAGAGTAGAGAGGAAGCAGTTTTAGGACTTCAATAGCCTGAGGCTATTTGTATGGGACACTCTTAATGTGCTCTTCTGTATTGAGTGAGCAAGCAGGAGCCAAGGAAACTATTTAACACATAATTACATGCTTAATCTTGCATAAAATTATCACACTAATGACATCACAGTGGCAATGCAAAAGGTCATTCTAAGCACAGACATTTAGGGTTGCATCTAATGTGTGAGGCTTTATCTTTGTAGACAGCAAATTATACGTTCTCTCTGTAAGGGTTGAGTTGTTTTGGCTCCAGGGCCTTTGAAGGAGAAGCCAAATGTATGGTAGTAATTTTAGATCAAGTGATTTAGTTTAAAAAACATTATTTATCGGGAACAATTTTCTAATACCATTGTGCTATTTGCCTCCAAACTCCAAATAGCACAATGTACTTTATTTTTGTCAATTTATTTGGCTGTCTATTTGCCAAACATTGACTGAGGTATCTTGCATGCCTCAGTCTACTGCCTGATGTGGACACCATGACATTAGTCTTGTTCTAAACATTGTGCTTTCAAGGTAGTCAGAAGAAAGAGCAACTCATGCAGATGGTAGAGCCAGGAGGAAAGAACATTTTGGCGTTAGTTACAAAAGGACAGAATGAAGCTGCTCCCAAAGCTGCTGAGCCTCATTTTCCTGGGGTTGCTGGACCTTCTCAGTAGTACCTCAAATAGTTACTTGTCTCTCTACATCTTACCAGACCTCTTAGCTTGCTTAATTTTATGTCATTGATCATGTTCTTCTTAAACAACGTCACCAACAATATTTTAGAAGACTGACTTAGTGGCCCGTCCTTGTCCTTCCTTGGTTCTCTCTTGCTATGTCTTGCGTCTCACTCATGGGTTCCTATTTTTCCAACCTTTCATTCAGTGTGGGTTTCATCTGGAGATCTGGAAGGCTGCACAGTCTCGATGATGTCTTATAACAGGAATAAGAACCTCTCTCCCACTTGGTGTCTAAAAGACTGAGCAAAAGGCCCATCTGCCACTTAGACGGAGCAGTAATAAGGAAGCTGAGTGCTGTTGCCTCAGACAAGTATCAACATGTTTCCCACATTTTCACCAAAGATGGTATTTCAACAGCTGGGAGAGCATGTGTGGAACCTTGTGCCTGGAGATGGGTCACTTGCGATCTCTGTTCTGTGACAGATAAAAAACTATTGTTTGTATCATTGTGTGTCTGACTTATGTTTTGGAAGGATGCCAGCCCAAGTTAAATAACATGCCTGTCCTTTCCTTGGCTCATAGTGAGCTTCTACTCAGCAGCTTTGGGAGTAGCTTCATTTTGCCCCTGTACAACTAAGGCCAAAATGTTTCCCTTTTTCCTGACTTTACCATCTGCAGGAGATGACCTCTATTCTTTTATTTAACCCTTGCGTTCAGTTTGTCATCTCACATGTGTATTGAAGATGTAACTACATGGCAGGTGCCGAGGTTGGTGTTGACAATGCATTGATTGACTACAGCAGACACCACCAATGCTCTTCCAGAGTTCTTAATCCATAAGAGCGGACAGGTCAAGTCAAAGAATGCACTGGATGGCTGTCCTTAAGAGCTGTGTCCTTAATATTGCCATGCATATTCATGAAGGTTGAATTATGTTTAGTGTCACATCTACAGTTCCAATATCCCCCAGAAATGGCCATTTTGAGGTTCAATGGGAAGGGACTCTGAAATGAGATTCAAGTCGAAGCCCCAGGTCCTTGTATAGTGATTATGTTGCCTAAATACACTGTTAAATTCCCAGAGCCTCATTTTCCTTCAAGAATATGGGAGTAATGACAGATATGAGGCAGGAATGCTGCAGAGATCATTGGAAGCAATGTCTGTATTCAGCAGGAACTCAGTCAACTTTGGTTTTTTTTCCCACTTGGAGGAAATGGCAGATTTTTTTTTTTTTTTTTTTTTTGTCCAAACTGGCCATATCAAGCCATTCTGTGTGATTTATATCTTCTTTAAAAAGTTCTTTTCGGAAGTGGAAAACACATTTCTACATGATCTTAATTAATCCACTATTCCATAATTCATTTCCTAATGAGCTCTTCAAGTGGATAATCACAACTAGTGTTCATTTTGATTCCTTCCATGCCACAAATTTAAAACCAGCCTAATTGTTAAACATTTTACTCTTTTGGGCACCACGCATACACAGCTGCTGTAAGAAAAACCTGCTCATGACTCATGTGAGCTGGCTAGATTGGTACAAATGACACATTCATGCTGGAACTATCATTCATTCCCTGAGCCTGTATTAACTTGTGCATCTATTTTAGCTGAGATTCAAGGGGAGCAAGGTCCAGTAAGGCTCTTTATGGAGACCTGGACACGACAGTGACAAACATGGAGACCGAGGTACTTGTATATAACTGTGTAACTAACACATTTATTCAGTCCCAATAGGAACTCTTCACTGAGCTGTCTCTTTACCAGAGAGAACACTGATATTTAGAAAAGCAACGTCTTCCAGGCTACGTAGTACAAAGCAGTGTGAAGCAGAATTTTATTCCATGGCAGTTCTCCTTCAAAGCCAAAGCCCTCTCATCTTCACATCTTTGCAAAGCCAGCCACACACCCAACCCTGAATCAAAGCTGTTCGCTGAATATTGTGGCTACATTCTTATTTATTCCCTGAATATTACATTTTTTCATCACATGAAATTTGAGAGGAGGATAGTAGAAAAAAACAACAGCAGCAGCAATGACAAGAAACAACCCACAAGAAGTAAAAGAGTTGTCAGGACGGGGCTGGACGGACCCACCTAAGCTTTACCCATAACCATCTTTATGGCCTTAGGTGAATTTGTTAATTTTCTATCTCTTTTTTATATGAAATTAGTATAACAATAACAGATTTTTTTCTCATAGATTTTTCTTTGTGATGAATGAGGTAATTTGTTACATGCTTGGTAATAGGATGAAATAATGTTATATGTAATACATGTGTGTAGGTAATGCATATATGCAATGTGGATATCTGCAAGCTATGTGTGTGAAGGTGGCATGGCATTATGCATGTGAATTAACGTATGGCAAAGTGTTATGAATTTATATGGGGCGAATTTAATATATGTTAAGTTGCTAAGAGAATGGACTCGGTTTAAAAACTGGCATAGTTTAACATTGTGCTGGCTAGTATTTGTCAACTCAGCGCAATCTAGAGTCACCTGAGGAAAGGGAAGCCTGACTGAAGGAATGCCACCATTAGATTGATTGGTCTGTGTGCACATCTTTGGGGTTATTTCCGTGATTAGTGATTGTTGTGGGATGGCTCCGCCCACTGCGGAGAGTGACATCCCTGGATGGCAGGTATTGGGTTGTATGAAACAGCAGGATGAGCAAACCAAAGAGAACAAACCAGTAAGCAGCACTACTTCTGCTTCAGTCCCTGCCTCCTGGTTCCTGTCTTGAGTTCCTGCCCTGGCTACCTCCCCTGGTGATGGACTGTAAGCTGAAATAAACCTTTTCTCCCCAAGTTGCTTTTGGTTGCGGGGTTTATCACAGCAACAGAGAAGAAAGATAGAACAAATGTGTTCAGCAGGCGTTCATGAATCTGGAAAAGTTTTTGTGAACCAATGAGTTTAATTAGGATTACTTATAGGAGCATGGGTAATGAGTAATTTATGCCTTATTAGTGGCCATACCATTGGAGAAACTGTTTCTCCCTTCCCCAGCTACCAGATATGATAGAGGCTCAGAAATGGTCTCCATGAGGCAATCGCAATGTGCTCAGTCTTGGGGCTGCCCATAAAATAGGTTCCATAGAACCCACCACTCCCTCTCCCAAAGAGAACTGTACAGATACGAACTACTTAGGGCTGAGCTTTCAATGGTCGTTTATTCTCAGCAAGCTGGCTGGTTATGAGTTTCTGCAGTAAGCGGTGCCCACAGCAGGAAGAAGTTTCTCTGACTAAAACGGACAGTAATCTATGGGCATTGGTGCTTTGAATGAGAAAGGGCTCCATGAGCTCATATGCTTGAATGCTTAGTAACTAGTTGATCAGTTTGGGAAGGATAAGGAGGTGTGGCCTTGTTGGAATAAGTGTGGCCTTGATGGAGGAGGCATATCACTGGGGTTGAGCCTTGAGGTTTCACAAGTCCATGGCAGGCCCTGTCTTTCTCTCCTGCTTATGGATCAGGATCTAAAGCTCTGAGCTACTGCTTTAGTGCCAAGCTTGTTTGCTACATCTCATGATGATCATCCACTCATTCACTCTCTGTTACTATGGAAAGCCCCCCCTCAACACTTTCTTTTTATAAGTGTTTGCCTTGATCATGGTGTATTTTCACAGTACTATAACAGAAACTAAGACAGGGCGTAAACTTAAATAACAAACCTTAATTTTTCAAGGAAAAAGGAGTGAAGAAAATATTAAGGCATGGAATTGGCATTGGCTTGACCATGAATTTGTCTGTAATGGAGGCTGTTTCACTTCTGTTCCTCATATATAACATGAGAAAATTAAAAAAAAATAAGTCAAGGTTTCTTTCATCTGAAAAATATTATTTTATTCTTGTTTGGAAAATTGCCATCAAGGTCTGTTCTTATGACTTACTTAGCTTTGAATCTGCCTTTGGTGAAATATAATTTCTATTTTACGTTCTGTTGATTTCTTCAATGAAGTGCTTAGTAATGCTCCTGGGAAATCTAGGAAAGTCAGGTGAGGGGAGATTTAGCGACAAATGGGAGGTCGAATAAAAGTCACTGTGAATCTTGGCAAATGACTTCCACAGACCTGTGTAGGACAGCCTCTTTTCTCTTCCTTCCACACAGTTTTGTCTGTCTCTTAAGCTCTTTTCAAGAAGGCGCGAATGATGTAACCATGGGAGGTTTTAGATATCACAACAGATTGGTCAGAGGTATTTTGGGGCAAAGGTAATACATATCATGGGCACCACCCTCCCCGCCACAGTGGTCACTGAGTCACTGTGATTCAGCTCGTCCGCAGCCTCTTCTGTGGCCTCTTTGAACTGATCGTGCTCAGATGTGTGATGACTCGTCACAGGTCTGGGGAAGTCAGCGTTCTCAGCCTCCGGCTGGGTCTGTCATGATGGCTTCTCTTCCCACCAGAAGCAGCATGATTGCTCTGCTTTGACTATTCACTGCTCCCGTTGGCTGAGGGAGGAGGTGGGGAGGGCCCAGGAGATCTGATGGGGAGGATGGCAGCGTCTGAGCTCCACTGCTGCTTCTTTGCTGGCAGCAGTGTGACTGGTGCAAGCTGGCACCAGTCTCAATTCTACAGTCTACAGAATGGGGATGCTAGTTTATTGTGAGAGTTATTGTCAGTGGCTAAACTACGTGCAGCTGCTCGTTTATACCTATCTATTGACATGCACGTGGGAGGTTATGTTTATATTATACACACTACTATTAACTTATCCTAAAATAGATAACGGCCCAAATTAATTGGTATGGCATCGTACTGACCGAGAAGATTTTAGAACTCAGAAAGGTGGCTGATGATTAGCATCGTCTCAGGACCTCTCTGAGAGCAGTGTGTCCTCTTAACTGCTGTTCAGCAGTCTCTGCAGCACAGAGTACTAGCAGTTAAAAGTTGAAAGGTACAGCAGAGATAGTTTGAGCTAGATGCCAAGTTTTAAAAAAGATTTATTTATACTCTATGTGTATAAATGTCTGTCTGTGTATTTATATGTATACCACATATGTGCAGTGCCTGAGGAGGCCCCAAAGAACCTGGAGCCTAAAGAATGCTGTGAGCTGGAATGTGGGTGCTGGGAACCGAACCAGGGTCCTTTGCAAGAGCATCAAGTGCTCTTAACTGCTGAGCCCTCTCGCTAGTTTTGCAGATGCCAATTTTGAAAGAGGATGTTTTGGTTTGTTTTATTGTATTGTTCTTCTTCCAGGTGTGGGTCAAAGGCCACTCAGAAGCAAATCAGTCCAGAGGGAAAAGCAACAAACATTTTTATAACAGTCTGGCTTTTTTTTTAGCCCAAAGGGCAGTGGGTAGCTAGAGAAAAGGGCACTTTAATTTCTAAGACTTATTTATATGCAGTGCAAGACTGTATTTAAAGATAAAGGCAAAAAAGGAATGTTTCTTCTTTGATGGCTCCAGGTCAGGGAAAGCCTTCACAAATGTTTGCTTCTATGGCGACAGACTCTTGAGAAATATTAAGTTAAACATTCAATCTTTAAAAACTTAGATTCTCACAATTGTCCAGAAGATGAAGATGAGGTGACGATCTCAACTACTAAGCGAGTCAGCAATGCTTTAAATGCCTTGGGAGAGATTGGTTCAAGAGCTCGGGTTGTCTACACTTTGTGGCATTGGGCCCTGGGCTCTAAATTAAGAACTTATTTTCCAAAGGGCTAGGAGAAACCATCTATGAATGGCTGAAGGAATTTGGGGCCTTGAATTCCTCTGTCCACACTTCCTCCTCAAAAGCTCATCCCCCATTTTAGGAAGAGGCTGCAGTCATCAAGGAGCAGAGGGACTGCTTTCATGTCCCACTTTCTTTGCTGTGTGACAGGTACTAAACAGTCAACCCCTCTGAATTGCAATTCCTTATCTGTGACAATTAAGGCTTTGGTGTTTGCCTCTGGTAATTGTTCTGCCTCTAAGAAAGATGTGTTGAGAGCCTGGAATGCGACCAGCAGGAATGAATGTAGATTCTTCCCATGAAGGAAATGAGCTAGTCATTATACCCATCACCTGACTTCAGAAACTAGGACCAGAGAGCAGTCAGGGCATAGAGCTATTTTCTGAGTAAAATGGACTTGACTTGTCAGGGAGGCCCTTGCAGGCTAGAAGGAGCCAGGCACATGGAGAGGAAGAGGTAAGCCACCCAGCCAGAAAACCAAGAGGCAGTGATCCTTCTTCCTTTCCTCATCTCTGTCTGGTCAGTCACCCAGGCTTTTGTTCATACATCCTCATCATATCTGAGAGAGAAGAAGCTGAACAATGGGAGTGTGACAGACACAGGCGTCATTTTAAAATCTCTAGCAGCTACATTAAGAATACAAAGAAACGGGCGGGGCAAGATGGCGGTGCCGGGAGGACTCTCATTCTGAGCAGCAACACAGCAGGATCGGCACAGTGACCAGCAATCAGAACTTGTGGCCATAAAACACAAGTGATTGTGTTTCCCAGGTGAGAGGATACCCCACGGTGGGGGATTCAATCAGCTTTAACTCACCTGGCTAAACAAAGGAAGAGATCCAAGTTCCGCCAGGTGCTTGGTCACCAACCCCAGCCCAGAGCCACACGCCAGCGTGATCTGGTCACCGTCCCAGACTGAACTGTGGACCCACAACATCACAGACTGGATTTTCCAGTCGAGAGATAACCCCACAGAGCAGGAAACGATTGGGACTGACCTTAGGTCACCCAGACATCCCCTGGAAAAGACTCGGGTTCCACGGGCACCCCAGGAGCCAGCCCGGAGCCAGAGCCAGGGAACTCAAGCTCCAGCAGAGAGCCCTGCCTGCGCACCTGATTCGCCACCTCAGATAGAACTGTGGACCCCAGGGCACCAGCGAATGAGTCGGGTGGAAACCCACAGGGAGGGAAACGGCTGGTCTGATCTCAGAGCACTCAGCCAACACCCCCACCCCGAAAAGGTCTCGGGAAAATTACCCAGTTTAGGCAGATGCCCAGGCTCCCAACGGCCAGATGGATGGAGCCACGGGCAGGCATCTGTGCCTGTGGGTTCTACTGGCCACCCCAGACAGAACGGCGGTCCCCAAAGCAAAGACTGGGTGTCCCCAGCAGAAGAAAACCCCACAGCAGGGGGGATCATCAGGTCTAACACTCAGGACACCCAGCACCAAAAGACTTTCTGGATTCATGCAGACTCTAGGCTCTAGCTTTCTACTGCAGGCAGGAGCGCTGTGCTCAGCTGCCATTACTGAGTACCCCTAGGGCACTGGGGCACACAGCTGCATCCTCAGACCTGCAAAAGCCAGAGAGCCATTACAGAAGCCTTTAGATACTGTGCCAAGGATCAACCAGTTATCCCTAGCTAGACTGACAAAACTGTGGGAATCCCTGGTCCTTCAAGAGGGCTGCACCCACAGCATCCGGACCAGAGCAGTGCCCACAGCCAACATCCCAGACAGGGATACACAGCTTCTGGTCCAGAGTGAGGCACCCAGCCTTCAGACCAGAGTGGAGCCCTCAGTTACCAGCTTCCAGACCAGAGCGGCGCCCCTAGGTGCCAACTCAACCTAGGTGCACATTCTCCAGGCCTAGAGCAGAGCACTCAACCTCTGGCCCAGAGACTTGCTGGGCACTCCTCTCACTTTCCAGGACAGAACTGTGTGCCCCAGGATAACAGACTGAGTTTCCCTGTTGGGAGAAAACCCCACAGCTAGGAAATGAGCAGGTTCAAGAGGACTGTACCGGGAAAACTGTAACAACAGCAGCAGCTCACTAAATTTATAACGAGAAACCCAGCAGTGGGGCAGCTGTCTTGAGAACGTCTATGGGTAAGAGGAGAGCGCCCTCTCCACTCCCCAGCCTAACAAAGACCACAGCTGCTACTCAGGTCTATACACCTGAGGTGAGCAGTGGCAATTCCTGAGAAACACTGGCCATACAGTGACCATACAAAAAAGCAGAAAAGGACTCCTTCAGGAAAAGTCATCTTCCGGCCAAGGGGATTCTCCCTACCTCAGGACTCCAGGAAGCATAGAAACTAACAGCCAACACATAAAACAGCCCAATGGGTAGAGGTCAGCATAAAAGCTCAACCAACAAAAGACAGAACAATATGGCATCTCCAGAACCCAGCTATCCAGGGGCGAACAGCCCTGGACAATGCAGCATAATAGAAAATCAAGAAGATGACCTTACATCTATGCTGATAAAGAAGATAATAGAGGAAACAAATAAAATACGTAAAGAATTAGAGGAAGATAAAACCAAACAGATCATGGCTATCCGTAAAGAAATGGAGGAAGTTAAAGACAAGCAGATTATGGCCATCCGTGAAGAAATACGGGAAGATGCAGCCAAACAGTTTGTGGCCTTCAGAGAAGAAATAATTAAATCACTGAAAGAAATAAAAGAAACAGAGTTGAAGGAACTAAAAGAAAAACAAGGAAAATACAATCAGACAGGTGAAGGAAGTAAACAAAACAACTCAAGACCTGAAGATAGAACTAGAAAAATTGAAGAAAACACAAATGGAGGAAATAATGGAGAGGAAGAATTTAGGGAAGAAAACAGGAACTACAGAGGTAAGCATAACCAACAGACTACAAGAGATGGAAGAAAGAATCTCAGGTGTAGAAGATACAATGGAAGAAATCGATGTGTCTGTCAAAGAAAATGTTAAATCCAAAAAATTCCTGACACAGACTGTCCAAGAAATCCAAGACAATATGAAAAGACAAAACCTAAGAATTATAGGTATAGAGGAAAAAGAAGACTCCCTTCTCCAAGGCCCAGAAAATATTTTCAACAAAATCATTGAAGAAAATTTCCCCAAGTTAAAGGAGAAGCCAATAAGAAAACATGAGGCCTACAGAACACCCAACAAATTTGACCAGAAAAGAAAATCCTCCCACCACATAATAATCAAAACAGTAAGTATACAGAACAAAGAAAAAATACTAAAAGCTGCAAGGGAAAAAGGCCAAGTAACATATAATGGCAAACCCATTAGAATCACACCTGACTTTTCAACAGAGACTATGAAAGCCAGAAGGGCCTGGACGGATATCATGCAGACCCTAAGAGAACACAGATGTCAGCCCAGGCTACTATACCCTGCAAAACTCTCAGTCCTCATAGACAGAGAAAACAAGGTATTCAATGACAAAAACAAATTACAACAATACCTACACACAAATCCAGCATTACCAAAGACACTGGAAAGGAAAATACAACCCAAGAAAATTAGCTTCTGTCAAGAAAACACAGGAAATAATTAACCTTACTACAGTAAAACAAAAAGCAACCAAGCACACAACCTTATGACCACAGCACACATCAAAATCAAAGGATCTAACAGCCACTGGTCATTAATCTCTCTCAACATCAATGCACTCAACTCTCCAGTAAAAAGACACAGATTAACAGAATGGATACGTAAACAAAACTCAGCAATCTGTTGGTAACAAGAAAGTTACCTAAGGCACAAAGATAGACATTACCTGAGGGTAAAAGGTTGGAAGACGACTTTCCAAGCAAATGGTCCCAAGAAACAAGCAGGAGTAGCCATTCTAATATCTGATAAAATAGACTTTCAACCAAAATTAATAAAAAGAGATGGGGAAGGACACTTCATACTCATCAAGGGAAAATTCCACCAGGAAGACATCACAATCCTGAATATCTATGCCCCAAATACAAGAGCACCCACATGTGTAAAAGAAACATTGATAAAATTTAAACCACATATAGATCCCCACACATTAATAGTGGGAGACTTCAATACCCCACTCTCAACAAAGGACAGGTCAACAAAACAGAAATTAAACAAAGAAACAATAATTCTGACAGAGGTCATGAATCAAATGGACCTCACAGACATTTACAGAACTTTACACCCAAACACAAAAGAATTTACCCTCTTCTCAGCACCTCATGGAACCTTCTCCAAAATAGACCATATAGTTGGTCACAAAGCAAGCCTCAACAGATAGAAGAAGATTGAAATAATCCCTTGTATCTTGTCTGATCACCATAGAATAAAGCTGGACCTCAACAACAACAGAAATAGCAAAAAGCCTACACACACATGGAAACTGAACAACTTGTTACTAAATGACAGCTGGGTCAGGGAAGAAATAAAGAAAGAAATTAAAGTCTTTCTAGAACTCAATGAAAATGAAGACACAACATACCCAAACTTGTGGGACACAATGAAAGCAGTGCTAAGAGGAAAGTTCATAGCACTAAGTGCCTTCAAGAAGAAATTCAAGACAGCTCATTCAAGCAACTTAATGGCCCACTTAAAAACCCTAGAAAAAGAAGAAGCAGACACACCAAAAAGGAGTAGACGGCTGGAAATGATCAAACTCAGGGCTGAAATCAATCAATTAGAAACAAATAAAACAATTCAAAGAATCAATGAAACCAAGAGCTGGTTCTTTGAGAAAATCAACAAGATCGACAAACCCTTAGCCAAGCTAACTAAAAGGCAGAGAGACACCACCCAAATCAACAAAATCAGAAATGAAAAGGGGGACATAACTATAGACACTGAGGAAATCCAAACAATCATTAGGACTTACTTCAAAAGTCTATATCCCACAAAATTTGAAAATCTAAATGAAATGGACAATTTTCTTGATCTATTTGACTTACCAAAGCTGAATCAGGACCAGGTAAATCAATTAAGTAGTCCTATATCCCCCAAAGAAATAGAAGCGGTCATCAAAAGTCTCCCATCCAAAAAAAGCCCAGGACCAGATGGCTTCAGCGCAGAATTCTACCAGACCTTCAAAGAAGAGCTAACTCCAATTCTCTTCAAACTATTCCACAAAATAGAAACAGAAGGAACATTACCAAACTCATTCTATGAAGGCACAGTCACCTTGGTACCTAAACCTCACAAAGACTCAACAAAGAAAGAGAATTTCCGGCCAATCTCCCTTATGAACATTGATGCAAAAATACTTAACAAAATACTTGCAAACCAAATCCAAGAACACATCAAAGATATTATCCACTATGACCAAGTAGGCTTCATCCCAGGTATGTAGGGGTGGTTCAATATATGGAAATCCATCAATGTGATCCACCATATTAACAAACTGAAAGAAAAAAAAAAAAAACACATGATAACCTCCCTAGATGCTGAAAAAGCATTTGACAAAATCCAACATCCATTCATGTTTAAAGTATTGGAGAGATCAGGGATACAATGCACATATCTAAACATAGTAAAGGTGATATACAGCAAGCCTATAGCCAACATCAAACTGAACGGAGAGAAACTTAAAGCAATCCCACTGAAATTAGGGACAAGACAAGGCTGCCTACTCTCTCCATATCTCTTCAACATAGTGCTGGAAGTCCTTTCTAGAGCAATAAGACAGTTGAAGGAGACCAAGGGGATACAGATTGGAAAGGAAGAAGTCAAATTATCACTATTTGCAGATGATATGATAGTATACATGAGTGACCCGAAAAACTCTACCAGGGAACTCCTACAGCTAATAAACACCTCAGCAAAGTGGCTGGATACAAAATTAACTCAAAAAATCAGTAGCACTCCTGTATACAAAGGACAAAAGGGCTGAGAAAGAAATTAGAGAAACAACACCATTCACAATAGCCATAAATGACATAAAGTACCTTGGTGTAACCCTAACCAAGTAAGTCAAAGACTTGTATGAAAAAAATTTCAAGTCTCTGAAGAAAGAATTAGAAGAAGATATGAGAAGATAGAAAGATCTCCCATGCTCACGGCTTGGCAGGATTAACATAGTAAAAATGGCCATCTTACCAAAAGCAATCTACAGATTTAGTGCAATTCCCATCAAATTGCCAACACAATTCTTTACAGACCTGGAAAGAAAAATTTTCCACTTCATATGGAATAACAAGAAACCCAGAGTTGCTAAAACAATCCTCTACGATAAAAGATCTTCTGGAGGTATCTCCATCCCTGATCTCAAGCTGTACTATAGAGCAACAGTTATAGAAACTGCATGGTACTGGCATAGAAACAGAATGGTGGATCAATGGAACCGAACAGAAGACCCAGAAATAAACCCCACACTTATGGACACCTGGTTTTTGACAAAGATGCCAAAACCATACAATGGAAAAAAGATAGCATCTTCAACAAATGGTGCTGGTCCAACTGGATGTCTACATGTAGAAAAATGAAAATAGATCCATACTTGTCACCCTGCACAAAACTGAAGTCCAAGTGGATCAAAGACCTCAACATAAAACCAGACACATTAAATCGGATAGAAAAAAAAAGTAGGGAATACCCTAGAACTCATTGGTACAGGAAAAAACTTCTTGAACAGAACACCAACAGCACAGGCTCTAAGAGCAATAATCAATAAACGGGATCTCATGAAACTGAAAAGCTTCTGTAAAGCAAAGGATATCGTCATCAAAGCAAAGCAACTGCCTACAGATTGGGAAAGAATCTTCACCAACCCTTTATCTGATAGAGGACTCATATCCAGTATATATAAAGAAAGAACTAAAGAAGCTGAAAAGCAGCAAACCAAGTAATCCACTTAAAAAATGGGGAACAGAGCTAAACAGAGAATTCTCAATAGAGGAATATTGAATGGCAGAGAAGCACTTAAAGAAATGCTCAACCTCATTAGCCATTAGGGAAATGCAAATCAAAACAACCCTGAGATTTCACCTTACACCCATCAGAATGGCCAAGATCAAAAACTCAAGTGACAACACATGCTGGAGAGGTTGTGGAGAAAGGGGAACCCTTCTCCACTGCTGGTGGGAATATAAACTTGTACAACCACTCTGGAAATCAATCTGGTGCTTTCTCAGACAACTAGGAATAGTGTTTCCTCAAGATCCAGCCATACCACTCCTAGGCATATATCCAAAAGAGGCTCAAGTACACAAAAGGGACATTTTCTCAACCATGTTTGTATCAGCTTTATTTGTAATAGCCAGAAGCTGGAAACAACCCAGATGCCCCTCAACTGAAGAATGGATGCAGAAACTGTGGTAAATCTATACAATGGAGTATTACTCAGCAATGAAAACTAAGGAAATCATGAAATTTTCAGGTAAATGGTGGGACCTGGAAAGGATCATCCTGAGTGAGTTGTCCCAGAAGCAAAAAGACACACATGGTATATACTCACTCATATAAACATACAATATAGAATAAACCCACTAAAATCGGTACATCTAAACAAACTAAGCAAAAGAGAGGACCCTAACCGAAATGTTCAATCCCCACCCTGAAAGGCAAAGAGGATGGACATCAGAAGAAGAAGAAAACAGGAAACAACCTCGGAACCTGCCACAGAGGGCCTCTGAGAGCCAGAAGAAGAAAACAGGAAACAACCTCGGAACCTGCCGCAGAGGGCCCCTGAAAGCCTCTGCCCTACAGACTATCAAAGCAGATGCTGAGCCTGATGGCCAACTGTCGGGCAGAGTGAATGGAATTTTATGTAAGAAGTGGGAAATAGTAAGAGCTGGAAAGGACAGGAATTCCACAAGGAGAGCAACAGAACAAGGAAATTTGAACACAGGGAACTTCCCAGAGACTCATACTCCAACCAAGGACTATTCATGGAGATAACCTAGAACCCTGACAATGCAGCCACTTCTGATGTGAACTGATAGACTAAGATCAGAAAGAAGGAGAGGAGGACCTCCCCTATCAGTGGACTTGTGGAGGGGCATGCATGCAGAAAGGGGGAGGGGTGGGACCGCGAGGAGAGGAGGAAGGGGCTTATGGGGGAGATATAAAATGAATAAAATGTAATTAATAAAAGTAAAATAAAAAATTTAAAAAAGAATACAAAGAAACGAGGGAGATTAATTCCGATAGTATATTTTATTTAACCTAATGTGACCTATGTATAAGTACTTCAATATGCAATACAATTACTTTTGGTACCCGGCAGGTGCACACCTTTAATCTCAGCACTTGGCAGGCAGAGGCAGGTGGATCCTTGTCTACAGAGTGAGTTCCAGGACATCCAGAGCTACACAGAGAAATCCTGTCTTGAAAAACCAACCAACCAACCAACACGCCAACCAACCAACCAACCAACCAAACAACAAAACTAAAGTAAAACATATTGGGGCTGGAGAGGTGGCTTAGTGGTTAAGAGTACTGACTGTTCATCCAGAGGACCCAGGTTCAATTCCCAGCACCCACATAGCATTTTACCCCTGTCTGTAACTACAGTTCCAGGGCTTTTGACACCTTTACACAGACATATGCAGATAAGACACCAATGAACACAAAAGAAAAATAAATTATATGTGTGTATATACAATGACTTCTGGCAAAATGTACCCTTTAGACCACGATTTGAGGTTTAGTGTGATTTCACACTTGCAAATACAGCACTGAAGAATCAGCACATTCAGTCAGTGCTGACTGCCTGGGGTTGCTTTAGACTCTACAACTATGACTGTATCACTTTTAACAGCAATAAACTCTCCATTCTTTTCATACATGCAACAGGTCCTGTATTTTACATGAATCCCATCCATCAACTTGACTGCCACCTTCATGAGGCATAAGAGCATTCTGGAGACACATCTCTGAGCATGTTTGTGATGGGCTTTCTGGATTAGGTTAGGAGGTGTGAAGATCTACCATAAACACAGGTTACCCATGATCTGGGGTGCTGGACTGAATGAAATGTGGAACAGGAGTTGAGCACCAGCATTCTCTCTGTGGACACAACATGACCAGCCACTTCTTATTCTTGCTGCCATGACTTCCCTGCCGCCATGACTTCCCTGCCACCATGACTTCCCTGCCGTGGTGGACTGTGGCCTGGAACCGTGAGCTGAAGGAACCCTCACTTCCTTACAGCTGTCCTCAGTCTGTCACATCAAGGAGAAAGCCAATAACCCTATCAGGTGGTGTGTTAGTGCTCACTCACTGGTGGGAGAGGAGGCTGAGGGGCTTGGGAGATTTAGCGGCTTGCTCAAGGTCATTCAGGATTTTAAGAGGGAAGAACCAGGATTCAAACACAGGTCATTTCTACTCCAACCCAGTCACACTTCTCTCCCAAGGTACTTGATTGTCTCTTAACTTAGGACTATGACAAAATACTCACTTCACATTTTATTATTTATATTTATTTTATTATCATCATTATCAAATAAGTTAAACTGCAGCTATTCTTTGTGTGTGTGTAGCCATTCTCTATGTGTGTGTATGCATATGTGTTTAGGTGCTGGTACATGGACATGTATGTAAGTGTGGAGGCCAGAGGTGAAATTTAGGTGTCATTTCTCAGGCATCATTCACCTTTAGTTTTTTCTTTTTTTAAGAGTCTCCCACTAATCTGGACCTCTCCAGGTAGGCAAGGCTAGTAGGCCCAGGAGAACTTGTGATCCACCTGTCTCTTCTCTTGTGCTGGGATTGCAATCTCTGGCTACCATGTGTGGCTTTTCCACATTGATTCTGGGGATGGAGCTCAGGTCCCCAAGTTTGCAAGGCAAACATTTCACCAACGGAGTTATCCACTCACCCTCACAGACGTTCTTAACTTGCAGCAAAATTTTAATCTAAGCTGTTCTTTCTGAGCCAGTCATTTCATCTTGAGCCCGAGCTTAGCATATATGGTTAGGGTGAAGGGTGAGATGAAAAAAGCACCAAATTGTTATGGTTTACAGCAGCTTATTGTGTTATGAAGAACCAGGAAGTCCTGAGAACCCCAATATAAGCCACTGATCCGTGTTTACGGAGGTGGAAATGTTCTGCCCTGGTTTGAGCACCACATACTGAATACTAGTTATGAATTATCATGCTCTATAAATGAATATAATTATTACATAGCAACTTAAAAATGGGGTGATTTAAGAAAAAAGATTGTTGGAAAAATATTGCAAAGAGAAATGAAGAGTTTTATGAGGAAGACTAGTCATGATGCAGGAGGGGACTAGAAAGACTCGTCATGATACAGTGCTGGGACTATGCAAGATGAATCATAACAGGTATCAAGGTTTCTGCAAAAGACTTTATTATTTCCAAAGGATTTAGAGCCCAGTGCGAAGATATGCAAATCCCCAAATTTCTGTCTTTCTCACGTTACTTAAAGTGATAGCATATTGGAGAGATGGCCCTGTGGCTAAGTGAACATATTGATCTTGTGGAGGTTCCCAACACCCTACCAGACAGTTCACAACCTCCTGTTCTTCCAGATCTGGAGAAGCCAGTGGCCGCTGTGGCCTCCTCACATGTGCACCTACCTCCCCATTAATTAAAACAGTAATGAAACAAATCTTTAAAATGATACTTCAAGCCAAAATAAAGGTCCTTTCAAACTTTTCTTTTGCCACGTTGCTTTCAGGATATGTTAATGAATGGAAGGAAGTGAGAGAACAATTGTAGAGAGGGAAATAATCACTGTTTTAACAGAGTTGTTTATCAATGTGAAGAAATGTGGGAGAGGTAGCTCCCACTGGAGGACATGCCAGAGATGCCCACTCATTACCTGCTGTTATTGACATAGGAGCTTTTCGTCACCTGAGACTCACACTTCCTCTCTGTATCAGTCTCCTGGGAATATACTAAATAAGGACTTGCCAAGCTACAGGGATAATGCCTCTAGGGATAGGGAACTCATGGATATAATCCATGCTGTTGTTTGACATTCTGTTTAGCTGAAAAGGTTTCCTTAATCTGAGCTAGAATCTGTCTCCCCAGAGTCCTATTACTGCTCCTGCATCTATACTCTGGATTCTTTCCAGATGTTTTAAAACAGCTGTTCAGTGTTGGCAACACTGCTTCTCTGTGAACTAGTCCCACTGTTCTCCCCACGGCCGGATCTTAATTTCTCTTCTTACCCTGGACACCTCCTCAGACCCTGCTCTGCTGCTTAATCTCTTTCTGCTAAGGCCCTGTGGGAATAACAGTATCTGTGATTTAGTGGCACTTGATAAATTTTAGTTGCTGTAAACTGCTACAATTCTCATCCACTGACAGGAAGCTGAAGCATGGAGAACTTATCTGCCTCCTCAAGGCTGGTGAGGAGAGTAGTGGGATATTCCCCCAGCAGCCTATGTGGAGCCTTCACAGTTTCATTTCTCTGAATGTGGTTGTTCCGTTGTCACCTGCTCGGTGTAGTGGATGGAAATGCTATTGTGTCTTCTATTTAGGCATCTTGAGATGATGCTCATGTTTCTGGATAGTAAAGAAGCTCAGTTCCTAGGGGGAAACTGAAAGATAAGTCAGCTTCTGAAAGTCCTTACAGCTTTGCAAACAGTCGGCAGAAGCCCTACATTTTATCTAGAAGAAGGTAGAGTCCTATTATGCATTTGACTCTTTTAAATGTTTATTTATTTTTTGAATTTTTGTTTCCTGTGATGGGGGCTTGACCTGGCTGACTTCAAAATTATAGGCTCAAGTGACCCATAATTTTTGCTTGAGTCTTCTACATAGCTGGGACCAAAGTTATGATCCATTGTGTCTGGTGGGTCATCATCATTGTCATCATCAGCATTATCGTGTATGTATATTTATGTGTGCAGGTGCACACGTGTGCATGTATGTGTTCATGTGGAAGTCAGATATTAACCTTGGGTGAGGTTCCATTTTGTTTTGGAGACAAAGTCTCTCATTGTGGCCTACGGCTCTCAGGTTTGGCTAGGAGGCTGGCTGGCCAGTGAGCTCCCAGGGTCCTTCTGTTTCTGTCTCCCCAGAACAGAGATGAAGCACATACCCCCGTGCCTAGCATTTTAGGTGGGTGCTGGTGGTGGAACTCAAGTACTCATGTTTAGGCAGCAGGCACTATCCAACTAAGCCATCTCTCTAACCCCTAATTTTCACACTGAAGTCAATCACATATTTTCATATTTTTAGTCAAAGAAGTAAGTCGTGTGATCACATTATGTGTGTGTATGTGTGTATGTGTTTGTGTGTGTGTGTCTGAAGACAGTATTGAAGATAGGTAGGATAAAGATGAAAGTAGAAACAGGAAATTCAATGTGACAGAAGCAATTCAAGGAGGTTCTGAGGGGGAGAATGAAAGATGAACAGATCAGGCAGTATTTAGAAGGTATAGGGTCGGGACTGGGTGACTAACTGAGTTAAAAAAAAAATAGAGGAATTGAATTGCTTTGCAAGTTTCTCTTTGGGATCTCTTTGGGGGTTGTGTCACCTACCAACATGGGGGAAACAGTAAAATAAAAGGAGTTGTGGAACAGGGCTTGGGTGGAATACGGAAGATGTTGGAATATAGAGAACAATGGTGGCAACATCCCACAGAGAGTGCCACAGGCCATGGCCACCTGCGGGTACTCAGAAGAAAGTTCCAGGTTGGCTATACTCTCATGTGCACATGGGAGAATTTTCAAAGTATTTGTGGGTGTTGAGAAGCACAGATGTCCTTATACTGATCCCAAGTATCAAATGATGTGTGGAAGATTCCAGGTGAAGGGAAGATCATGACTTCACCCCTCTTACTCTGGCTGATACAGGATGATATAGTTTGGTTCATGTTTCCAGTCCTGGGAGTCTGGAGGATTAAGTCCTTGAGCTGTTCTTGATGTTCTCCTGTGCCAAAACTCAAGCCGAATGGTCTAATTTTACTTCTTGCCTTGTCATTTGTAAATGAATTTGTGTTTATGTCCGGGACAGCCTGCTTGACAAGAATCACATTCTTCACATCAAACCACCCCCTACAGTCTCGGCAGTGTGCTTGTTTGGTACAAAACATTCATGTTTTACTTAATGTGTCTGGTGATGGCAGGTGATTATCGCTCAAGAAAGTTATTTCCAATTTAAGAATCTAATATTTTTAGTGTAAGATAGTTATTAAAAATCTATTTCATCTAGAGTATAAGCATTAGGTTATTTCTCTCTGCCCCTCCCCACTTCTTTCGCAGATGAGCTCCAAATTTAATATGTAGCCTAAGATGACCTAGAACTTCTGACCTCACCACTAGGTTTTCCTCAGTTGTAGGATGACAGGTGTGCATTACCACAGCGCTGGCGGTGGAGCCAGGGCCTCATGCATGCCAGGCAAGCATTCTACTCATGGAGTTATAGCCCCAGCTGCAGTGTGAATATCATTTGAAATCTGTGGGTTCTTTTGAGGTGGGACTTCAGGGCGTGACTCAGTCATGGAGTAGAGCTTTTGTGAATAGGATTAATGCTGTTTTCTTTTTCTTTTAAATAAAGCGTGGGGCTCCACAGTCTTATCCAATTTTTTAGGCTTCTTCCTCTTCTTAAGCAGAAGGTTAGTTCTGTGGGGGACGGACTAAGGGCCAACCAAAACTAGGGCACAAAGAACAACAGGTGACAGGGGTCTCTTCAGCCGAGCCTGATAAAATATGAAGAAAATTGGTGGGCCACCCAATGGCGCATAAAGAACAGTGGGTAATGGTGCTTGGATTTGGATCAGTTTAGACCGATTTCAGAAGACCGGGGTATGGGAGCATGGGAAGACTGTTATTACCCCTTTCTCTGATGAACTTTCAACTTTAAGGGCACCTAAATCCCTATTCATAATCCTAGGCTCAAAGAGGGGACAACAGGATGAAGGGAAATACAAGGTCACTCCTATGAGGATCGGGGCGGCTGCTGCTTGTCTCTGCCCCTCTCTTTTTAAAAAGCTTTATACTTGTTTGCTCTAACTAAACTCTGCCACTGTGTGTCCCATATGAATGCGAAAAGCTGCAGAGACCAGGGGAAACTAGAGGCTTTCCTGTACTGTGTAGGATGTTACCCTGAGGAGATGCCATCTGTGGGAAACTCTCCCCTGACACCAGTTCAGCTCCTGGACCACAGGCTTCTCAGCTCCAGAGCAGTGAGAAAGTGAACCTCTCTCCTTCGTAAGTCACCAGAGTGTGGCATTTTGTTATAGTACTAGGAACAGACTAAGACAGCAACTGAAGCAGAGAGCCCTGTGCTGCAGTGACTGGTTCCTACCCTTTCCCATATGAGTAACAGGGAGTGAACTCAGGTCATCAGCATTGGCAGCGGGCAGACACCCCTGCCTGCTGAGATATCTGCTGGCCCTGAATTGAACTCATCGGTGAACTCAGTTGAACTCATTTTGCCTGAATGTGAACTCACTGGTGAGATGGAGATTTGACGGCTTCCAGATGAAAACCAAGGAGTGGGGAGCTCCTAACTTTATGCAGCTTGCTAATTGATCCAGTAAGAGAACAGTCAGCTGTTATAAACCTTCGAAAAAGGTCCCAGAATCCTGAAGGGAGTGTGGATCTGGTTGTGGGGGAGAGAGGCGGGGGAGAGGTGGCTGACCTGCTCTTGGGGATGACGTGTCCTGGCTGTGAGCACTCCATTCTGTCAAAAGTGCACTGTTTTGAATAAAGGGGGTGCAGCCTCCTTGTTATGCTCCGCTCAGATTCAGAGGAATCAAGCCTGAAATTATCGAGCATTTACTTCAGTAAAGAAACAATTTTCTGCAAATACATAAAGGTCGTATCGATCACTAAGAAAGCACCGAGAGGAGAAAATTACAGGAGAATAATAAATGGGAAATGAAATACATCCAATATATGCTGAGATTGGTTAGGGTTCTCTGAAGCAGTGAGGGGTGGTGTTGAGATGGAAATGCAGGCTTCTCTCCTTCCTCCTCACTCTGGAAAGAGACACAAGGCAGCCTGGGTGGCATCACAACAGTCGTGGTTCACAGGTTTCCAAGTCCTGTGTGGAGCATCTAAGGGATTCACAAGCATAAAGCCGTCCATACCTTCTCTTCTGAAACTGTCAATGAAGTGCAAAGAAGCAAAGTCTTTGAAATAACAGAAACAAGAAACAAGTCTTTGAGTTCCAGGAAACCTCACGAGTGAGACCTGTTAAGCTAGGCTCAATTTGACCTAGAGGGAAATGATTATGCTCTAGTTTATTAAAACTTGCTTCAAACATTGGTGTTAACAGGCACACAACGAACGCCTGCTGTATACAAAGCACAGATATTTAGAAAGCTATGAAGCAACACAAAATTGTAGACAAAATAGCAATTTTGTGTCGCTCAACCTAGCACATTTCAGTAGAGAAAAAGAGAGAGAGAGAAGGAAAAGGCAAAGACTGTAAGTCAGTCCTGTTACCTGGCCACCATTTCTAGGAATATATGATTCAGGTATTGGGACTGTGGATAGCTAATGTGCTAGTGGGCTCACCAATAATCTGATGTTTTTGAGGACTCTGAAGGAAACAAAGGAAAAGAGGGAAAGGAGAACTTAGTCATAAGAGAGGGAGGGTTAGCCAGAGGGAGGGAGGAAAGGTTAGCTAAAGGGAGAGAGGGAGGTTAGTCAGAGGGAGGGAAGAAGATTTAGGGAAGAAGGTGGGAAGGTTTAGCCAGAAGTAGGTAGTTAGGCGGGTTTAGTCAGAGGTAGGGTTCAGCTATGAAGTGAAGAAGAGCAAGTGTCCTTGACAGTCTGAAGACTGCGGCTGATACTGCACTTGTTATTTTTGAGGAACAGCAAAGGGACCCACGTGGAAGTCACTAGAAGTGTTAAAGCATTACAGAAAGTAAGATGACAAAGGGGCTGCAGATAGTGTCAGGGTTTCTAGGAAGGACCTTGAATGTCACAGGGACAGGATGGATATTGACTGCAATGGACCCCCCATGGCTGGTGGGGGAGAATGACTAGACAGGAAAAGGGTGGGAGCAAGAATCTTTCTCTGAGAGTAAAAACACAATCAAGACAAGAGCTGACCAGGGTCAGGCAGTAGAGTACTAGTGGAAATGCCAGGTCCCCCGTAAAGGTCAACTGACAGGATTTACAGAGAAGTGACTGCAAGATATGTGAGACAAAGCAGAAGGCCAGATGATTCTAGAAGGACACCACCATTTTGCTGTTAGCAGGAATAGTGATTAAATGGGCTGCCATCTTGACAGTATCTGGAGTCATCCATAGGGTGAACTGGAGCCATGTCTGTGAGAGATTATCTAGGAAAGGATAACTGAAGTAGGAAGACCCACTCTAAAGTGGTTGTACCATCACCTGGGCTGGGTTCCTGGCAGAATACAAGGCAGAACAGGAACTGGGCATCAGCATGCCACTCTCTCTGCTTCCTCACTGGATGGATACCCAAGGACAGCTTCCTTCAGCTCCTGTCACCATGGCATCCCTGATATGGTAAATAGGATCCTAAAGCAAACCTTTCTTCTTTTAAATGGATTTTGTCAGGTATTTTGTTATAGCAGTGAGAAAAGTAGCTAAAGCACCAAGTAGATGCAGACAATCACAGGTGAGTGACAAGACACACTCTTTAAAATAAAAGCAGAGTGGGCTGGGTTTTATGCAAAATTTCATGACTGTCTGTTAGACTCCTCCTGTGTCTGTAAATATCTTTGCTCACAATGTTATCCCAGTACCATCAAGACATAAAAACCAGGGTCCCAGGAGAGGATTCTGTAGTTCTACAGGTTTCCTCACAGTTTCTGAAAGTCCCAGTTTCCTCTGGGAGATGAAGTCAGCTAAGTTCTTAGAGTGTGGCTATGGTTAAAGGAGATAATGCATGATAGGTGCCTAGAAGCAAAGGTTTTATGCAAATCTCAGCATTAGCAAACCATTTAGAGCATTCAATAAATGACTGGTGGCTCTCTATTGCACTTTCACCCATTTTTACCTGTTTTGTTTGTTTGTTTGTTTGTTTTGTTTTTAAGTAGAGAGAAGTTTTTGACTGAGAACCATTTTATGATGGGTTAGCATTTTTAGGTTGCTAAAAATAATATCCACTGTCTCAAAACTTTTATTAAGAACCTGTGACATTTAAGTGATAACTCTGATAGGTGATAACTATGATAGGTCTGTCTGGTTCCCAGTGTCCTTGTCTTGAACAATGCCAAAGTTGGTCCTCACCTTCTGACCACCCCAGGCCTTATGTAGCCCTTTGCTGGCTACCATGTTGATCCCCAGTGTCCTGGTAACTTGAGGTTCCTTGTTTATATGTGGTTATGGTTATCCATATGCACACAGAAATATATATATTTATATGTATACATATGTACCACTCCTCTGATTTAATTTGATAATCTATCTAACTATCTCTATCTATCTATATATCTATGTATGTATGCACCTATCTATCTATCTATCTATCTATCTATCTATCTATCTATCTATCTATCTATCTATCTATCTATCTATCTATCTATCTATCCAGTCTGTCTATGTACTTATATATCCATCCATCCATCCATCCATCCATCCATCCATCCATCCATCCACCTACCCACCCACCCACCTACCTATGTACCTATCCCCTCAGTGCTTTTAGCTGGGTCAGACTTCACCAAGCAGACTCTTTTTCATTTTATCCTTTCAAAATACAAGAACTGGTCACACAGGACAAACCACAGGGCATGACAAAATGCACTTTCGTGAGGTCGCATGGGCTTTTAGGACACTCAGTGAACCTTAAAGTATATTTATGTCATATATACCTTAATGGCAAAATAACGGCTGGCAAAGGAAATGATTCTAATAACTCTGGGTAAATCAGAAACTGTCATCGCAGCAGGAATGGAAAGCCAAATTGAAAAGGTCATCGAGGGAAGTCCGATTTGGAAAACTGGCAAGGTCTTGCACAGCAAACCAAAGGCTAACAACTTTCAGCATTATTCTGAGGGGTGGTTGCAGGTGCATGATGGCAGAGATGGAACCAGTTTGTGGTGCTGGATTTGTTTTGCTGGACCACTAACCAGTTCTGGGTAACCGCACATTGCTGCGGTGATGCAGGGCATCATTGGACATCCACTCTTCCTTTTTATTTGCTTGGGCATCTGGGTTTTATTTGTTTATTCTTTGTTTTCAATGCAAAAAAGGCAATCCATGAGAAATTAGGAGCATCATGTTGATGAGTTGGCTCCCTTTTTATTTGCTCTATGAAACAGATGCTCTGCTCTTTGATTACTCTTAATGTTCTGTGAGGGGAATTAAGACACAGGTCAGTGGGATCTGTGAAGAAGTGCAGGTCTGCTGCCTGAGGAGACTCATTGTCTCTCCACAGGACAGGCAGGGCCCCTCCAGGGGAGAGAAATGGCAAAGCTGGTGTCATGACAGCAAGGCTTCTTGACCTTTGAAAATCCATACCTCCCACTGCGCTGTTCATTCTGTTTTCTGCCGGCTAAGACGTTGAATTTTACTTCCTAAAATTCATAGCACAGAAAACAAAAACATACCGAATGTGCATCTCGTCCCCAAGTCATTTGTTTGATTGAAAACCAGCATTTAGAATGTACACTGCAATCTTCACATTGCTCTCAAGATTTTGTGGTTTTTTTATATCATTTGCAAGATGCACACTAGGATGGTGGTTGTCCTGGGCAGATCTGGGCATGAAGTGAAGAGTTCAGTATTCTGGGGTCAGTGGAGAAGGAGAGAAAATAGAGCCAGGGGGAAACAGCTTAAAGTTATTCCTGCAGTTGGTGATCCAGGTTTCAAGATTTGAATACAGTTCTTAGTAGTTACTGCAGAGATCTTTGGACAAATGGCTGTAGAGTGTATCCCCATGCTTAAATGAGTTAAAAGACATTCCTTGGGAAATGAGTGAAGATATTCAGAAATAGACCCAGAAGAAAAAAACTTGTTTGGATAACAACCAAGTAAATGCAAATGCTGTGGCCCATGATGTGATGATACCAAATGAGAAAGTATGTTGATAAAAGTCCTGTGCAATGAATTAGTCTCATGTAGAGGGTATGTGTGGGTAAGTGATGGGCCATCTCTTATAGGAAGAGGCATGAGCCCATTTTTGTCACTCACTCATATTGTTGATGCCCAGTTGATCCTGTATGAGATTTTGTAGGAGAAGACAGTGAGAAGGTAAAGCACATCACTGTTACGAGCAGGGAAGACTTGTCCTCAGTATGGGTGGATCCATCACATTGGCTCAAGTTTTGGACTGAATAAAACAAAGGTGGGTGGGAGTTGGGTGGGGAGAATGGTGATCATCTGCGTCTATCCCTCTCTGCCTCCTGATGTGAACACAATGTGACCAGCTGCTCCACTGTTGGGCTGCCACTGCTTCTCTATCATGACGACTGTATTCTTTCAAACCATGAGCCAAAATAACACTTCCTCTCTTAAGTCCTGTCTTGTTGGGCATTTGGTCATGGCAATAAAAGAAGTAGCTAATACAGTGTATGGAGAGTTTGTGTGGGATGCTGGCTTTTTATAAAAGTTCCTACCTTTGGCATCTCTTTAAGACCTTTATAACACATACACACACACACACACACACACACACATGAGGGGGGGAGAGAAGAGAGAAAAGGGAGATGAAGGGGGATTATGTATACACACAGATGCCACAGAAACATACAGATTCAGAGAGATGAATGCATGTACATACTCACTCAGACTCCTACCCCCACCCCACACTCATTCTTATATTTTTAATATTTACTTTATTTATTTATCTTTACAATTTATTCATTTTACATCCTATTATAACCCCCTCCCTTAACTCCCTTAACTTCCTTAACCCTCCCTTTCTCTTACCCCCTATCCCCTTTCCCTAGTCCACTGAAAGGGGAATTCCCCTCCCTTGCCATCTGAGTGCAGGGAGTCTTATGGAAGAAGCAGGGATAGAAGGACATGGAGGGAACAGGATCCCCACAAGGAGACCAACAAAGCTAAAAAATCTGAGCCCAGGGGGTCCTGCACAGACTGATGCACCAACCAAGGACTATGCATGGAGAGTACCTAGGGCCCCTGCTCAGATGTAGCCCATAGGCAGTTCAGTCTCCATGTGGGTCTCTGAGTAAGGGGAGCACGGGCTGCCTCTGTTATGAACTCGGTTGCCAGCTCAGTTGCCCCTGGCAATGTGGCCTTGCCAGGCCACAGAGGAAGATGATCCAAGCAGCCCTGATGAGACTTGATAAGTTAGGCACACTCATTCTTATAGCTGATGAAAAGCTGGCCTCAGCCACTAACAGAATATGGTGGGGTTATGGGAGGAGAATACATGACAGGTTTTGTAGTAGGCAAGTTGAATCATTTTTACCCTGTTTATTGACTCTTAGGTTCCCTGTAGAAAAATAAAGGAAAAAAAATAGAACAGGAAAAGCAAGGAGAGATGAGAGGTGGTTTCACTGTATAAAAGAGAAAATGAAGAAGGCGGGGTGAGGTATCCCATCAGTTACTTACCCTACAGGCAGTTGGCTTGTAACGGTAGGTTGATAAGCAATAGAAGCTGCCTAATGTCAGCAGCAATGTCCTTAGCAAGGACAACGGCATTGGGCGTTGCTGTCCACTATGTTGACATTTCACAAGAGGACACAGCAACCATTACCTGATTAGTAGAGTATAATTTGTGAGCGGCAGGGCACAATTTAAGTTGAGTGTGTTCGACACTCAATTAACTGAATTAAGTCAGCTAATTCCCTACAACATTTCCACTCCAGATGCGAATGGGGAGCAATAAACACACAATTCCTCTTTTTCTTGCTGTTCTAAATTTAGTATTGCTCTTGTTGGTTTGCTTTTTCTGAGGTCACATGAGTACTACAGCTTGCCTGTGTTGGTTCAGTTATCCTCCCAAGTTAATGGCTTTTCGAACTGTTGCTTCTACCTGTCTTTGCCTTTCATGAGCAGATGGTCTGGAGCAAGGGGAGCATTTACCCTTCTTTGGTAGTGTTTAGTATCCGCTCACTCTGAGTTAGGCAGACATAAGGACTCCCAGCATTTGCTGTGTGGATTGTTCTTGGAGCTACACCAGGGTCAGAGGATTTGTGCTCTGTGCTGGGTATTAATGCTCACCATTAATGACCACCATTCCTTTTTGTTGGTGGTGTTTTAAAAATAGAGTCTCAGAAATCCCAGGCTGGTCTTGAACTATGCAGCTGGGGATGGTTTTGAACTCTGATCAGCCTGTTTCTACCTCCTAAATGCTGGGATTACAGGTGTGTACCACTGGGCCTGGTTTCTATAGTGCTGGGTATCAAGCATGAGGTCTATGCATTCAAGACAAGCACTGCACGAACTGAGCTGCATCACCAGCCCCCAAGCTCCATTCTTTGACTCAAGAAATATTATTTTGTGATGGGTTAAGGATAACTGCTTCGTTGGTAACAAGCCAGTTTATAATTAAGTGTGCTACTCTGATCCTTGAGTTTATTTGTGCAAAGATGGAAATATGCAAAGTCATGTGTTTTCTGACAAATAGGACGTAGATTTTGTTTCTTTGGCAAAATGATAAATGGGTGGTGATGGAAAGAACAGGGGGTTCATAAATCATTTAGCTCCAGCTTCATCACTCTCTAGCTTACCTTGGTCATTCAGTTTTCTTGAGTCCAGGCCTCGTTCCCTATAAAGTAATCTTTATCACAGCTTGCATTTTATTGCGGTTTTCTGTTTGAAAATGAGTTAGGTATATTAACATCAACCTCCCTGACAACGACCATCTCCTTGTCACTGTCACCTTTCTTAGCGGGCTCCCCCTTTTTTAGACAGTGAAACAAGCATCGAAGGGGTTTTCAAACCACCCTCCTCAGAGGTGCAGAAGTATGTAACATGACCCGTGACTTTTGACTTCCAACTTGAGTAACTGACCCCCCCACTCCGAAGTGATGTTTGCCTTCATTTTCTTATGGGAAGTTATTGAAGATTAGAAGACCCGCCCCCACCTACTCAATAACTCTGGCTTTTGGAAAGGTCTGCCAGCTTCTGCTTCCTGTCTTTGTTGCTCTCCTTAATTCATGTAATAGTCCCTATTATATTTCACCCCTCAAATACACTCCTAACCCCATTGGCTTCATTTTCTCTTCCTTATCCTTGTCTGACTAACCAACCTTGTATGAGAACTGCTCTCTTCTGATTCTAGAGTAGTAGCCACGGCACAAAAGGGAGTCACACAGCTTGACTTACTGCAGTAGTTCATGTGTTTAAGAATGACTGTAAATTTCAGCACTCATCTGGAGGTCACTAGTAGCTTTAATGTCTTTCTGTTTAGAACATTTCATTTAATTCCCTGCCTCTAGTCAAACCTCTCAGAGCTCGCTGCTCCCTAGTGAATGACTTTACTTCCTACCACATCTGCACAGCTACTGGCTTCTGCTTTCACCTCTCCTGTGTGTCCTCATGAAAAGTGTATCACTGCTTCCACAAAGAGCTTCCCTGGGCGTCACTCAAGATTCAGTTCTTTCTCATCTTTTTGTGTACCTAGTTCTAAATTTTTGAGCTAAGGACCACCTATGTAGCCTATAGATTAGGTTGGTTTTTGAGCTCACAGTCTTCATGCTGTGGCCTCCCCAGTGTGGAAATCACAGGTGTGTAACACAACCCTTGGCCCTCCCCCATCTCTTAAGGATGAGTCTCTTTCAGTTGTCCAACACTTTCCTATTACCAGCCCTACTCTTTGTGGTGGTTTGAATGAGAATGTCCCCCAAAGGTCTATAGATTTGAATACTTGATCCACCAGGAAGTGGCATTATTTAAAAGGATTAAGAAGTGTGGCCTTGTTGGAAGAACTGGGTCACTGGGGGTGGGTTTTGAGGTTTCAAAAATCCTACTGTAAGCCAAGAGTCTCTCTCTTTCAGATGCCTGTGGGTATAGATGTAGACCTGCAACTTCTCCAGCACCACACGTCTTCCTGTGTGCTGCCATGCTTGCTCCCTGTGATGATGAAAATTGACTAAACCTCTGAAGCGAGGAGCAAACCCCAATTAAATGCTTTCTTTTGTAAGAGTTGCTGTGGTCATGGTGTCTCTCCACAGCAACAAAGCGCTGACAAAGAGAGAAGCTGGTACCAGAGTGAGGTATTGCCGTTGACAGGCTGGACCATGCTGTTTATTGGTGGAATGTGGACTTGGGACTAGGAAAACAGTTAATGCTTTAAGCAGGGCTTAGTGAGCCATCCTAGTAGGGGGATGGAAGATGAGAATGACTTGAACTGTGGGAGAAGAATATTATCAAGTGGTCTAAAGACAGCTCTTGTGATGTTTTGGCAAAGAATGTGGCTGATTTCTGCCTTTGTCCTAAAAGTTTGCCAATTTCTACACAACCACATTTCTTCCATGTGAAGACTTATCTTTTGTTTCAAGGAATTAGAGTTAGAACTAATAGAGTGGATTGTAGATAGAACACATGGAATACTGACTCAGATAAATAATACCCATTAAGAACGATTTATGGCGAGATGGCATTACATAAGATTAATGTAATTTCACTCTCCCTGTGTTTACAGAAACAGCACGGCCTTTCTACTGCTTACTTGCGGTGATGTCCTGAGCAGAATATGCAATAGCACTGTGGTTCATCACAGAAATGAGAGACAGGACCCAGTGTGCAGTTCACCATGAGTGTTTTCTAGACTCTTTTCCTATTCTTGCACATTTTCTTTAAAATGAGTTACAATTCGTTTTTGTTGAAAATTAACACAGACCCAGAGACATGGCCCATATTTCTGCCTAAGCATGTCAGCAGTTATAGATACACTTTAAGGGCCTGGCATCTTCCCTTTGTACTGAACCCAGGGGATTAAAAAACCTATCTGATTTCTTAATGCAAAGTCCCTCAAGTGGAATCTGAACAGGTACATATTCTCATTAGTAAGGTCAGTTTCTGCATGCTCTTCATGTGTGCATGTACATGATCATGTGCATGTGTGTAGAGGTCAGAGGTCAACCTCAAGTGTCTTCCTCAGTAGCTCTCCACCTTATTTTCGAGACAAGATTTATCACCAGTTAAAATTTACAAGTTGGTCAGTTTGGCTAGACCAGCTGACCAATGAGCTACAAGAATCCTTTGCCTCCCAGCACCAAGATTGCAAGTATGTGCAACCACACTTGGGTTTTTTATATAGATTCTGGGAATCCCAATCAGGTCCATAGGCTTGAGTAGCAAACTCTGCACTGACTGGGCCATTGCCCCAGCTCCTCTGAGGTGCTATTTTGGTCCAGAAACAGTACACCTAGCTATAAAGTAAACTCAACTATGTTTTCTGCAGTCTTTCTTTGAGTGGTGAGGGATGTAGTCATTTGGTAAAGTGCTTGCCTAGCATGCACCATTCAAGTACCGTATTACAGCAGGCGTAACAGAAGTTCAAGGCCATCCTTGGCTGCAAAGTGAATTTGAGTTCAGCCTGGACTATAAGAGACCCTGTCTCTAAAAGAGGGAAACCCCCCAAAAATTCCAAAACCAAAAAAAACAACCCAAAACAAAACCAACCAACCAACAAAAAGAACCCATAACCCAAAGTGCTCATGCTTAACTAAAAGTACATTCTATATTAAACTTTAAACAAAATATCAAACATACAACTTTTAGAGTGTTTCCCAGCAACATATAATAGAAAATAAAAAAAATAATGCTGAGCTGTAATGGAAGTACGAGGATGATACTCTCTTATAGTAATTGCTGTGACCTCACCAGGTGTTTCATGGAGGGCTTGCAGGGCCATGCTACTGGGTGCTGAGGCTTGTCACCTGACCCTGCAGCCCCAGATGGTACCCCGTGAGGGGCTGGTCATGCCTCCTTTCCCTGCTGCTGGCCTGAGAACTGGGACAGGACCCATCTGCTCTTTGCTGGGCTTTTATGGCCTCACAGCAGATGCCTGAGGTAGGCTGTGTGGTGGCCGTTTATTCACACAATGCGAGGGGAGCTTTAGTCACTCTGTTTACCCCCTGCAGCCCAGAACAAGGTCCAAGCGTGCTAAACAGGCTGTCTTTGAAGCTGCAGGGACCAGGCAATCCCAGCCAGAAAGAACTGGGTGCATTTCTCTCTGGCACACTGATGTTGCTACTAAGACCTTGAAAAGTGGCTCCACCTTCAGGCTTTGTCATAGCCAAAGGTCTTGTGTAAATTCTCTCTCCTCTGGGTTGTATAGATGTGCGGCGTAACGTTCACTGTCAGTGATCTCAGAGACGCACACCTCCAACTCCTCATCTGAACTGAGCTTTTAGAACTCCTCTGGCATTATCAAAGCCACTCCCTTAGTCCTGCGATAACCACATTAGCAAACAGTATTAGATATGCCCGCTTGACCCCAGGTGCTAGTCTAAATACGTCAGGAGTGGAGTGAGGAAGGAGTATGTCCACTACCGAGGTCTAAAACTAAATTCTGAGGTTTTTGTTTGAAAAGTAAGATGAATTGAAAGCAGCGTGTCCACAGGAAGCTGCAGTTTCATGTTCATCAGCACAAGAGCTGGGAGGCGAAATCAACCCAAGTTCTAGGTATGATGGTGTGCCATACATTGTCTCACAAGGCTGGGCTCAGGGAAGAGCCACAGTATAAGAAGGGCAGAAAGAAAGGAAGAGCCTCAGAAAATCACCATGGAAGGTGCGGAGAAAACGACACACAGAAAAAAAGGCACTGAAAAGCGATTCCAGACCTGCAAAACTCTAGCCAGGTGCTGCTGGGAAAGCAAAGATCTCATCCAAAAGGCAAGCTGGGTATCTCTGATGAAAAGAGACTGACAATCCTACCCTCAGGACAAGCCCACCATATTCACAGACCTCCGATGTGTTTAGCGAGACGGTGGATTCCCCAGCGGATGGCTCAGCAGTGGAGGGGAGTCCTCACCTCCCTCTCCCTATGACGAGAAGGGCAATAGCCATGCTCTACCTCGAGGGGGCATGCATTGCTGGAAAGGGCCATTCCCAGACCCTGGGATCATGGCTGGGGAGTCTGAGTTTAATCTGCTGCAGCTCCAGGATGAGACACAGCCCTGCAGACAGTTGAGGGGAACAGGACTAGACTCTGACAAGCCTGAGAGAACAAGCTGCAAGAGGCTCTGTTCTGGCAGCGGATGTGAGACTCTGCCCTTGATGACTGGAAGCAGATCTCCTTGACTAAGAACAGCACTGGAATTTGATAACCTTGTGAAGTCAGTGGGTGGATCAGCCTCTGAAGCCTCCTGACTGCTCTTCTCTGCCTTAGAGCTGGAGAACTGGGAAGTTCATGCCTTCAGAGGGGCGATTAACACTTCAAATGTTCCCAAAGCTTTGAAGACAGGTAACTCATCTTCCTCATTCCCAGACCTCAGTGGTTGTTTCCCAGACTCCCAGTGGAGACAACCCCAGCTAGCACTAGCCACATCCTCATGGGTGGAAACTTTTAGGAAGGTAAGAGAATTTGCCCAGCTCACAGACGGAAAAGCCAAGCATGGCCAGCAGAACCCCCTGGCATTAAAAAGGGAAGCTACTAGTCAAGACAAGTCTATTATCAGATCTTTGTCCAATACAGATTCAACACAGCACAAACCTTGGTGTTCTGGTGAGAATCATGAGCCTACTGTGTGGCAGTCAAGGCCTTGGCACAAAAGTTTTAGATACGGTGGACAGAAAAGCAATGAGTGAGTACTTCGGGACTGAATTGTACTGCAGAGAGGGATGAGATTCTTTTACAGCAGTTAAGTCTCCTGGGCCATTTGTGTTGAGTCTTACTTGAATAAAACTCATGAGTTCAAGATCACCATCTTGTGCTGTAAATTTGGGATGAGGCGTCAGGGTCCATTAGGAACTAGAGTCTAACTGTTTGTATAGACGCATCAAGTGGCTGGGGCTGGGTTTGTGCAGTTTGTTGGTAGAAGAGTCAAAGGATAAGAAGGACAGAAAGAAAGGAAGAACTTCCGAAAGTCACTATGGTAGGAATGAGGGATCCTAAAAGTGCAGAGAAACTCAAGGCTGCACACAAAAGTTACCAACCTATGTAAATATTGCTTTCAACTTTTATGGGATATTTGTTGCTCAAGGTTGCTTACAGCCTTTTGGCTGCTTTGAGCTTCTAAAAGTAAATGGGAAATCCAAGGCATAGTAAGGTTGGTTACATTGTTTGCTTAATGTTAATTTAAACTTAAATAGGCCAAGCACACAGTAGGACAGCAGGAAGAACACACAGTCTTAACAGATCTCAAGGTATATTCGTGTGGCTGCAAGTCTGGCAAAGTTCAGTCTCTTGAAGGCAAGAGGGATTTTTAGAAAAAGATATTAACATGGTTTTTTAGTTTTTATTCCCTTTAAACATTTGTCTAATTCACTACTGAGAAACTGTTTTGTTGTTTTTTTTTTCTATTTTCTAACACATTGCCTTCTTCCTCTAATAACATTTTTCATTTTTCTCTTTTTATTTATTTAACATTATTTCTCCTCCATTTTCTCAACCCCTGTCTCCCCTTTTCATATTATTTACTTGCTATTTTTTACATTAACTTAATAATCATCAGCATCACAGTGTATTTTCTACTTGGGTCTCATTTTTCTGGCGTGTGTTCCCTGTGAGTTACTGGTGACCTTCAGCCAGTCTTAAGTGTGCTTTTCTTTCTTATGTGGCTTGATGATGTTACTGTTAGACCACTCATTTCCTCTTCCCTGGTTCTGTGGAATGGGTCCTCCAGAGTAGGCTGCTCAATGAGAGGAGCCCCAGATACCACCATATTCAAAGCAACGGATACACAGGATGGAGAGATCGAGAGAGAGAGGTGGGAATGAGAAGAGAGGAAACACAAGAAAAATGATAAAGCCAGGCAACCTGACTCCTCCAAAAGACCACAAGTCTCAACCACTGAGTTCCAAGATATTGAAATGGGCCAGATACTAGATGAAAATATCATAAGCCTAGTACAAAAAATGATGGTGAGACATCCAAGCAGAAACAAGCAAGCAAATTCAACTTAAGACCAGAAAGGAAAGTCAGAAATAGCAGAAGAGACCAGAAAAACGGTCTGAGAAAAATCTGCAAAGTAGATGGAAGAATTATATAGAAGAAAAACTATGGAAGGAAATTGAGCTTTTAAAGAAGGTCTGGTATTAAAATCCCTATGAGTCAAATAAAAAAGACAGTGGAAATATCACCAATAGACTTATTGAGACAGAAGATAAAACATCAGGATGGAGGACAAGGTTGAGGAAACTCAATATTCAACATAAAGGGGAAAAGCACTAAATCAGCATGACCACATGCCCAAGAACTCCTAGATGTGATCAAGAGACTAAAACTTAGAATCCCTGGGGTACCAGAAGGAAATGAGATAAAAAACTCAAGGCATGGAAAACTTATTCAATGCAATTACAGCATAAAATTTCTCCAACCTAGATAAATAGATACCCAAACATCAGAGGCACTTAGAATCTCAAACAGACACAGGCAGAGAAGAATTTCACCCATGACATATTGATAAAGTGAACAATTCATCAAACACGGCCGCAGGACACACATGCGAACAGAAAAGAGATGGCCTTTGCTTTCATCTGGGTTACAGTCGAGAGGAAACAATATCAGATAGTAATTAGAAGTGATAAGGCTACTTGTATGTAAATAAAGGGGCAACTTCATCAAGAAGACAGGATAATTGTGAATGTGGACAAACCGAATCTTGGTGTTCCTGACTACCTTTTCTTTTCATTTGTGTAGAAATGGAGGCTTGGGGATGGGGAGATAGTGACAGAAGGATTTGTGGTAGAAATAAGTTCAAGGGTCCCTTGGAAAAGATACTGACCTCAGCCAGTGACAGTTGTAGCATACTTGAAAGTCACTAAGAAAGTAGATTCTAAGTTTTCTCCTCACAAAAGTGACATGAATGCTAAGGAAATTCATTTGGATGTCCTACAAAATACAGATGCATTGAAACATCATGCTGTAAAGTTTTGAATTAGCAATTAAAATATTATGAGTTATCTATGTTCCATAATGTTCTTTTAGATGACCTTCTTCTTGGGCTGGGAAGATGCCTCAGCCATTTAGTGCTTATTGTGCTCGCACCTGGGCCAGAGCTCAGCTTACCAGAAGCCATGTAAATGGCAGGTAGGTGTGGTGGCCCTCCTCTGATTGCATCCTAGGAAGGCAGAGACAGGGTGTCCCCAGATCAGGCTGCCTAGCAGAACTAGCTAGATCAGCTAGCTCGGGCTTGACTGAGAGACCTCTCAAGAGTAATTAAGAATGGCTCTAGGCATCTACCCCTGGCCTCCACACACCTGTGCACGCGCACATGCGAGGCCCCGCACATGCAAAACCCCATCCTTTCCCTTAAAAACCACCCTTAAAAGTACCCATGGGTACCAGAAGGCCTCATCAGAGTCCTCCCAACAAGCCGATCCTAAATGCTCTTAGTAATTGAGTCATTCAGTGCTATTACGATTCCACTATATAGGTGAGGGGAGAATAAGGTACAGATGAGTTAAGAGACCTCCCCCACCGCAGGACACACAAGAGCATTTTCAGAGCCACATGGCACCCCAGGCACAGACTCCACAACACACACTTCTTGTTGCTGTGGTTACTTCCCATGGTGGGTGGGGTCCAGAGATAGTTGCTGGATGAGCGCAGGTGTATTCTTAAAATGTGAAGTACTGTATAGGTTTTCGAGGCTGCTTCAGTTGTTATAGACACAGTTTTTGTTAGGAGGCTATTCTGGATGCTGTGTAGACATCTAGAAAGAAGTCCTGCCTTCCCAGCCTCACCTCAGGAATCCTGGAACATATAGACACATTCCATGTTGCCCCAAACTTCTCCAAACCCTGTATGACGTTTAGCTTTTGTCCCCTAGACTGACTCTTCAGTGACTCTTTTTATTCTCATGTAATGCTCTTTCCTGGTTCATAAGACAGACAACATAAATGCCATCTCCAGTTTCCCTGCTGTTTCCGTTCTAGTCTCCTGCTGTTTGTGGCTGAATCTCTTCCTTTTG
This sequence comes from Meriones unguiculatus, assembly GCF_030254825.1. NCBI lineage: Eukaryota > Metazoa > Chordata > Mammalia > Rodentia > Muridae > Meriones > Meriones unguiculatus. The sequence continues at coordinate 140,592,870 of NC_083350.1, read as the reverse complement.
GAATTCCTCAGAGATGTCCTTTCTCCCCATTGTGATGGACTTGACCCTGCTACTCTTCCCTTAACTTCAGCACCAAAGACAGCCTTGTTGTAGCAGACTCCTATCTGGCATCCCAGGCTACAAACTGTATTTCTTCCAGTTTTCCAATCTTAAATGTACATCTGATAATAACACTTGCACTTAATGGCCATTAATGTTTCCCAGTTGCCTTCAAGATGGACTGTAAGCTCTTTCTACAACTTGGCTGCATCCCGGCCTTTGGACACCATCATCCATCATACTTCCTAATTGACCTCATGCTGTACCCATGCCATACTGTTCTTGAAGTGGTCATATGCGCCCATGTTCCTGGGACATATGCCAACAATTTATTTTCCTACCAACATTTCATATCAACTGTTCTTTTTTGGGAGCTTGTGAGGCAGCTTACTTGCTAGAGTGCTTGCCTAGCATGTGTGAGGCCCTCAGTGTTGTATAAATTGAGGGTGGTGGTGTACCTGGAATCCTGTCAAGGGGCAGGTGGGATAAGAAACATCAGGAGTTCAAGGTCATCCTTGGCTACATTGCAAGACCGAGATCAGCCTGGAATACATGGGACCATTTCTCAAAAAGGACAAATATCCCCTTTCTTTCTCCATCTGTTAGGGCACTTCAGGGCACAGCCCACAAGCAGCTTCCCGAGTATGCTGAGTTGGGGTTCTCTGCCAGTTCTAAACCCTCTCTGTCTTCTCTGCCAACACCAGCTCTTACACTCCTTCCATAACAGGTCAGAGGCTCCTTGAACTTTTGCATCCTGTACCTGTCTTCACAGCTGCACAGAGCCTGACACATCCATTCTGCATCTCAGCTTTTTAAATGTGTGAGTCTGGTCTCTGTTTAGACTGAAGCTTTTGGTGGATGGTGACCATTTACAGCATGAATTAGCCTCCATATTTGGTGCATTAGTTAACTTTAATTGTACTTTCTACAGCTAACATGATTGGGCTGATCTATAAAAGGCAGCGCCAAGTCTAATTCCTTCTTTCCATGGTTCCTGAGAGGATCTCAAGAAAGGATCTGTGCAGGATGCATAAAATTGCCACTGATGGATTGCATTGTGGTTGAACTTGGCATAGCATTTTCTGTGATTGAGACTTGCAGTGAGCCTCTGGGTCCATGGGATGTCACTAAATCTGGAATGTTCCATGGAAGCTTACTATTTCCAGGATTTGGTCCCTGGCTTTTGGGTCTTCTGAAGTCTGACCTGTGGTAGGTATGTGAAGGCCCATGAAATTATTCTTGTTCCTGGTTCATGTATGGCTCTCTCTGCTTTCTGATATAATATTTCAACAGAGGTCCCTAGGCCTTTCCTGGCATCTTGGGCTGAAATCCCTTCAACACCATGAACCAATAGAAACCTTGTCCCCTTTAAGTTGTTTCTGTCAGACACTTTGTCATAGCAAAGCAAGAGTAAAATGCACAAACAGCTTAATTCTAGAATACTCTATAGCAGAACGTCACATTTCTTTTCTTCCCCTTTGTTCCTTTGTGCACATTTACCACACTCAGCTGTTCTAAAGAAGAGAATTTACTTTAAAGCGCTTTGTGAGTGCTTTTAATCTTAGAATTAAAAAAAAATATACTATGTCCAAAGTAAGGTAGGGAGGCAATAAATTTGACTTACAGAATGTGAAATAAGTCATTAGCTTCCATGCTCCTGATAGGCAAGACAGCCAGTCAGCCAGCCAGGAAACCCCAAACCCAACCAACTATTATTTGAGTTGCCTGCATTCAAAACTCTTGGGTACCCCATCTGGGGATGTTTTTCTTTTCTTTTCTTTTCTTTTCTTTTCTTTTCTTTTCTTTTCTTTTCTTTTCTTTCTTTCTTTCTTTCTTTCTTTCTTTCTTTCTTTCTTTCTTTCTTTCTTTCTTTTTTTTTTGGTTCTTTTTTGAGACAAGGTTTCTTTATGTAGCTTTGGCAGTCCTAGATTCACTTTGTAGACCAGGCTGGCCTCAAACTCATAGAGACCCATCTGCCTCTGCCTCGCAGAGTGCTGGGATTACAGGGGTGCACCACCACGGCTGACTATGTTTTTCTTTTCTAGGGTAGAAGAACCCATTCCCCTTCAAGTAAGTAGATCCGTGGAGAGGAATGAGCTATGGTGGGTGCAGGTTGAAAGGAACCAGAACAGTACACAAAACAGAAAATTAATTTGCTCACTAGAGTTGATGAGGACATGAGCTTGGAGAACTACTATTTCTCAGTCTCTCTCAGCATTGTTAGGGTGAGAAGCCTCATTACCTAATGAGGAGGTTCTGCTAGGTAGATCCATAAACCTTCTCAATCTGCAGAGCAGCATGGAAGCAGGAATGTCTAACCCTAAGGTTAGGTCTGTGTGGGTGGGTGGGTATGAACGTCTGTCTGGTTGTTTATGGGCTGTGGGTGCTGGCAGATGAGTCAGCACACAGGTGCCTTCAACCATGCTGGACTGGATAGAGCCAAGGGGAGTTGAAGCCAGCCATGTCAGACTAAGCTCAGAAAGTGGCTCTAGAGTACGACGCTGCTGGAGGTCCCCGCCCTAGCTGAATGACTGAATGGCTGTGCTGATGCCCTCATCAGGGAAGAATGCTTCATCCAAATTGCTGATAATGTAGGTCTTTGCATATGGCTTCTGTAGGGTGAGATTATAACATCATTTTACCTTCAGATTTGTTTTTGGAAAAACCAATTTCTAAACTGTACTTCCCTTCTCCAGACCCTTGAAGTTAATTCCCTGTGTTCTCTTCTCCCAAAATTCATAAGCTAGTAAGACTGTGGTAAAGGTGCGGATTAAGGTCCCCACTTAACTTCTTACCCAAGTGATTTCTTTAGTAATGAGAAGAGTTGCTACATCTGGCTCCAAAATTTCTCAGAGTTCAGTGTTTCAAGTCCTACCGTGATGGTCGCAGCCACATCAATGGGAAAGAGCCCTGCCTATGTTTGAATTCTCTCTCTCTCTTGTTTAGAGGGCATCTCGTGCTGTCTAGGCTGCTTGTGAAATTCTTATCCTCCTGCCTCCAACTCCAAAACTCTGAGGTTACAGGCATGCACCACTGCACCGTATTTGATGTTATTCTGGGGATGAAACCCCGGGCGTTGTGGATGCTAAGACAACAGTCTACCAACAGCCTCTCGCTCTACCCTGCAGGTAATCTTACATAGTTACTCTGGGTGTCATCCCTCCAAGTAAAAGAAGAAGGAACTGCTGAAGTGTTAACTCAGACTTTTTTTTTTCCCAGAGATTAGAAACACTTCTGACAAATCTGCCCTGATTCATCAATATTCCAATCTGTTCCATTCAGCTGTCATAATTTCACCCCAATTTACCCATGCAAACACTTGCAATGCTCCTTTAATTAATCCTCTGCACTAAGGACTTTGAGCAATGCCAAGTTAGTTAATTATCTAAGTTTATTGCTTTAAGCATCTCCTAGATTCAATTTATGGAAATTCTTGGTGAGTGCCAGCATCCAGCTCTTCAAAGACGTTGGCTTCTCCTCCTTCCACAGGACTTTTCTGAAGAGCCAGGAGTGAGTTTGCAGGGCACGGGATGAGCAGGTGGCACAGAACAGTACTTAGGCGACATTTTTATCTTAACTTGTAGATAGATGTCCAGAAACATTCTCGCTCATCTTATGGAACAGGAGTGGAGGGTCAGAGGAGGCCAGCTTTGGAGAGAGTTGGACTGATGTTCCTGCTGTGGACCTGCTCTGAAGGCAAAGGGGCTTACAGCTCTGTGTCAGGTGCTGCAGTTGGATGTCACACACATTATGAATGCCAACTCACCCTGTCAGAGTAAAATTTGGTAATTTAGAAGACCATTTTTTTTTTCTTTTCTTTTTTTTTTTTTAGGAAAGGGAAGAAGGTAAGTTTAATGCACTTATTTTTCTACGAGTCATTTTAATAGAGTATATTTATGATAGTTCCGTGACAGGCCTAAATATACCTGCTGTTAGAGAGAAGAAGACTAAGTGGTGGCAAAGAAAAGGATTTGAACTCAGGTCTCTTAGGCTCTGAGAGCCATTTCATCTACATTGAACCGTGTTGTCCCTGAGTGTTTGAAAGCACTGTCCAACAAAATGGAATGTCATTAATAAATTTTTTTCTGTTCTCCTCAACACCACATGTATCTGTTTGTTTGTTAACTTGCATTCTCCTTGGGTTGTGCCAGCCATTATAACTCTTTGGGGAGAGATAAGTTTCCTTGAATTTCTTAAGTACAAGCACTTGTCTGGTCTCTCCTAAAAGAGGACAAGTCTCAGTCAATATTTCAGCATAATGGACACAGTGTCACGAAGACACAAGGCCTGCGGGTCACTAAGGAATAGCTTTTTGTTCCTAGGCAGTACCAAATGTGAGGCTCTGCTCTCAGTGTTCAGTAGATGGCTTCTGTTTGGGGACATTAATCCATGACAGTCGAGTGCACAAGGCAGTGTGTTTTCTGCAGGCCCAGGGAAAACTACAGCTCAAAGTTCAAACCTGAGAATGTGCCATTGTGTAGGGCTCCCCAGTGAGGGGTGAGAGGCAGGGTTGTCCTACACTGCCCAGTTCTCTGTACCCACTCTTTTTTTTTCTTTCCAAGTCTTTTAATTTTTTTAATTTTAATTATACTTTGTTTACTTTGTATCCCCCCTTTAGTTTCCTCCCTCTTCCCCTCCCAATTACTCCCCTCCTCCTCCTTCTCCTCACACTCCCCTCCCCAAGTCCACTGGTAGGGGAGGGTTTCTTTTTCTTCCTTCTGATCCTAGTCTGTTAGGTCTCATCAGGAGTGGCTGCATTGTCTTCCTCTGTGGCCTGGTAAGGCTGCTCCCCCCTCAGGGGGAGGTGATCAAAGAGCAGGTCGATCAGTTCATATCAGAAGCAGGTTCCCGTTACTATGGAACCCACTTGGACACTGAACTGACATGGATGGTGGAATCTGGAAAGGATCATCCTGAGTGAGCTATCCCAGAAGCAGAAAGACATACACGGTATATACTCACTCATATAGACATATAATATGGGATAAACCTACTAAAGTCTGTACACCTAAAGAAACTAATCAAGAGGGAGGACTCTGGCTAAAATGCTCAATCCCCACTCCGAAAGGCAAAGAGGATGGACACCAGAAGAAGAAGAAAACAGGAAACAAGTTAGGAACCTGCCACAGAGGGCCTCTGAAAGGCTCTGCCCTGCAGACTATCAAAGCAGATGTTGAGACTTATGGCCAAACTTTGGGCAGAATGCAGGGAGTCTTATGAAAGAAGTCAGAAATAATAGTAAGAGCTGGAGAGGACAGGAAGTCCACAAGGAGAGCAACAGAACCAGAAAATTTGAGCACAGGGGTCTTTCCTGAGACTGATACTCCAGCCAAGTACCATGCATGGAGATAACCTAGAACCCCTGCACAGATGTAGCCCATGGCAGTTCTATACCCACTCTTAAACCATCATTTTTCCCTTCTGAATTTGAATGTTTTGAGATTATCTCCCAAGCCTTAGCATCTCGTGCCCCATGACATCTGGCATTGTTTTAGCTGGTATGATCTGTGTAGTGGTTTGAATGAAAATGAGCACCATAGACCTGTAAGAAGTGGCGCTATCAGTGGCCTTGTTGGAGGAAGCATGTCAGTGGAAGTGGGGCTTTGCGGTTTTACATGCTCCAGCCAGGCCCAGTGGCCCTCTTCCTGCCAGTCACCTGGAGAACCCTCAGCTTTTTCTCCGGCACCGTGTCTGCTCGCACACTGTGATGCTTCCCAACATGACAACAATGGACCACGTCTCTGAACTGTAAGCGGCTCCAAGCAAGTGCTTTTCTCTGTAAGAGTTGCTATGGTGGCCATGGTGTCTCTTCATGGCAACAGAACCCTGCCTAAGGTGGTCTGTGAGAAGCTGGTTTTCCTCTTTCATTCAAAAGCAGGGAATCTTGAGATACGAATCAAGAGGGAAGAGAGCAAATGTTTGTTACAAACAATTTGCTGTATTGAGATGAACAAAATATTTTCACAGCAGATTAGTCCCAGGAGATGGTGTGTTCATTGATGAATTTCTTTTCATTTGTCATTGTTGAATACAACTTCGGGTGCTCTCTCTTTGAGTTACAACATTGGCTCATAATCAGCAGAATTTGCTCTTTTTATGCACAGAAATATCCAGGGAGGACTATGGAAGGTTCACTAGTTTTTTGTTTGTTTGTTTGTTTGTTTTTCATACATGCTTGCATGTGCATGTTCATGTACACACAGCTGTGCATGCATGTAGGGGCTGGAGAGCAAACTTAGATGTCCTCCTCAGGTGTTGTCTACCTAGTGGTTTGAGGCAGGGTCTCTCACTGGCCTTGCCAGGTAGAGTAGGTTGGCCTGAGAGGAAGCCACGGGGATCTGGCTGCCTCTGCCTCCCCATTGATGAGATTACAAGCACTTGAGCCCACACCTGGCTTTTTATGTGGCTGATGGAGACTGAACTCAGTTCTTCCGACCCAGGCCCTGGTCTGAGTTTAGAAGTCTTATGTTGGAGTACTAGATCTGACAGGTTAATCATCAGACTGCTAGAACCCCTGGCTGCAGAAGATGTCGTGAGGGGTGGGGGATACCTTAGGAAAGTCAGTTGCTTGCCATACCCACAGCCATTGCTAGCTGGTGCGGCACTGACAATAGCAACCACCGTGGACACCTGTCATCAAGCAGGGGTCCAGCTCATAAGATTCGCCATGGAAACACAAGGTAAGATTTGAGATAGGAAAGCACACAGCTGTGAGGAAGCATCAGGACCAAGGGAGGTCATGGTGAGCCCAAGAGAGAAGGTCTTCAGTCAACGGTCTTTGATACCAAGAGAGGCTTAATGATTCAAGCACAAGACTAAGGGACTAGTCTGTTGGCACAGGCATCAAAGCCACAGGTTTTGGGGTGAAATGGGTGTGAATTCTTATTAACTCAGTAATTGTCAGTGGTTTAACTTCTCTTACATGCTGTCTTCTTGTTCAACAAAATAAAGACAGTAGTTTCATTATGGGCCTGTGGGAGGATTAGACAGGATGATATAGAAAACCCTTACAGCTGTGCTTGCTGTTTTGTCAAATCTTATGCCAATGTTTTGGGCTGTGTTGTTTGTGTTTGTGTTATGTTTTATGTGTGTGTGTGTGTGTGTGTGTGTGTGTGTTTGTGTTGCATGCACACGGGTGTGTGGAGGCCTTTTCCTTATTGCTCTCCACCTTGCTGTTTTGAAACAGGGCCTCAGACTGAACCAGGAACTTTGCCATTTTGGTGAGGTTGGGTGGTTAGTGAATCTTGGCATCCACTTGTCTCTGCTCCTCTATGCTGGGTGTTACAGGCATGCACAACTTTTTTGTTGGTTCTGTAGAGCAAACATAGGTCCTCATGTTTGGACAGAAAGGACTCTTACCCATTGAGCCATTATCTTCAACCCACTACCTCATTGTTTTTGTCTGATTTCCTGATTCAGGGTCTAATGGATCCTGTGCTATGCTCCAACTCCGGATGTAGCAGGGGACAGCCTTGAACCTGTGAGTCCCCTGTCTCCAATGCTACAGGCATTACAGGCCTACATCACTGCTCTTGGTGTAGACAGTGCTGTGGCTCAGACCCAGGGGTTCATGCATACTTGGAAAGCATTTTACCACCCGAGTTACACCCTCGGCTCCTGCTATGACATTTACTTTCCAACAACATTATAAAGTAGATTCTACTAATATCTGCATGGATGTGGAAACCAAGGCACAAAAAGTTAATTAACATTTCCATGATCATTTAGCTGGTACAGCTGGCATTCAAACAAGGTCTTTCTGGTTCTGGCATCTGCTTGTTAACCACAGTTTCCTACTGCCTCTCTGTTGACCTGTATCAGCATGAAAAATCAAAGTGGGTCACCAGGACAGCCCTGCATTAGAGAGATGATAGCCCAAGGAAGAACGGAGCCAGACTGCAGGCCTTTGGACTGGACCCAATCATAGGTCCTGGGAAGGCTGGCAGGGCTGATGCCTCATCTCAGAATCTGCTCTATCTTTTCAAAAGTTCCTGTTCTAGCATAGGCTAAAGTGAGGCTCTGTTCCAGGTACCACAGCAAAGGAGACAAGGGAAGACAGACACACTGGATATCAACTCTTATACTGTCTTGACAGCTTGTCAAAGACTATTGATCTGGTCATCACTGTCCATCTAACAGTACAGCATGCGCTAAGCACTTCTAAAACATCCATTGCGTGAGTGAGGGAACCAGGGAGCATAAGCGAGTGTAAAATAGCATTCCTTAATTTAAAAATATTTTTGTTACTTTATTTACTTATTTGTGTGTGTGTGTTTGTGTGTGTGTGTGTGTGTTGTACATGTGGGTGCGTGTGTTCTCCACACAGTGCCTGTGTGTAGGTCAGAGGACAATGTTCAGGAGTCAGTTTTTCCCTCCACTGTGTGGGTCCTGGTGGTCAGGCTGGGCAGCAGGCACCTTTAGCACTGAGCTGTTTCCCTGGCCTTCATTACACTCTTCTAAGACTGACACTCATTTTCTGTTTTTCAGAGATCTCTGGCATATCAGTTTATCCAGTCACAGAAAAGGAACCTCTGCTGGAAAGATTATATCATAGATATTCATATCATGAAGTGAGTCCCCCTAATTTTTGCTACTTGATGGCCAAGAAAGATAAAGATTTTTCTCGTTCCATACTTGCGTCGACAATTTCACCAGACACTATGCATAACAACAAAACACCATTATAGCTTCACTTAATGTAAAATACCATGTCATTAACTTGCTGCATTAAATGTATTTCCTCCTAAACATAGTAATCTGGGAGAGATTACAGCCTCCCTCCATCTCAGCCAGTAGTTAAAATAAGATTTAATGTCCATCACTACAGAAAAAAAAAAACCACTATGAATATGACCTTCCAGAGGGTCAGATGTCTCCCCATGGTGATGTAAAATCTGTTAATGGTATTGCACAAATCACCAGAAATAGATGTTTCATAACCAAATGTTGTCTCATTCTCATCAAGGAATACTGCTTTTTTTTTTCTTTTGGAAAATGTGTAGCAATAGCAGCGGTCGATACAGTTCAACACTTCTCTGGCTTCTCTTTGATCAGCCTGCATCAAATACTTAAATTTTAATGCCAGAGCTTATAGCACCATGAGCTCCAAAGACAGAAGTAAATGAAAAGCCAACCTTTCAAGCTGCACCCTCATGCACATGTGTTTCCTGCCCTCGGGTGCCTGCCCAAATATGTTAGCTTAGAGAACATAGTCAGAGGAACTTGGTGAGTGATGGGGCGCAGGGAAAGTGTCACCGTTAGAGAACTACAGTAAACAGGGCTCTTTCTGACCAAGTCTGTTTGCACCTGCAGAATTCTGTCAATCGCAGGAGCCTGGGATTCAAATGACTTACAGGAGCACCTGAGAGTTCCTGTTTGCTTTTTCCTGGGAAAATACAGGAGAATGCTCAGCTGCTGTGGGTGTCTATAACCTTGGGAGGTGGACAGTGCTTTCAAGGGGGCTGTGCTGGCGCGCAGGTGGTGGGTGGGCACAGTCTGATATCTGCTATGGCCAGGAGAAGGTCCTCTTGCACTTTAACTCTCTCATTGCTGGGACAAAAGATCCGACAAAGCCACCTGAGGGTTTATTGTGGCTCATGGCTTGAGGGTGTGTCCATCAGAGTAAAAAAAGACATAGCTGACCGAGCTTGAGGCAGGTAGCCACTTGGCTCCTGCAGCCAGAAAGCAGGGAGAGAGGGGTACAGGCAGTAGGCTTGCTGTCTGTCACTTTTATGTTTAATCCGGGACCTCAGCCCATGGGATAGCACCAACCTCACCTTAATTAACTTAATCTAGAAACTCTCTCACAGGCATGCTCAGAGGTTTGTTCCCATGGAAGTTCTAAATCCCATCAAGGCTACTGTCAAAAGTAATCACCAGGTGTTGTAATTTGGGTTTTTTGTTTGTTTGTTTTAAAAAACATGTAAGTATTGAATTCGTGTCTGTAGTTTCTATAGTTGGCTCATTTTTAGTGTATTTTCAATGTGTGTGGAAACTACCGACTATAAAGTTTGAGCCAAGGAGACCGCTGTCACAGAACCACCCCTGTGCCCACCTTTCTGTGTGCTCTGTACGGAAGCACAGCGGTATGTAGTAATTCTCTTCCTGCACTTTGCTTTCTAGGAGTCTCACCATTCCCTAAATGAGGCAGTTTGCTCTGCTCTGATCTCTATCCACACATCAAGATACATCTGTTCCAAGACCTTGGTGACTTAGTCCCAACCCTCAAACTCCCTCCATCAGGATAGCTTTGGATACTTATTGACCAGCATGTACCATAGCACAGTGGTGGGACAGAGGCCCCACACCATATTGAAACAATATTCTAGTGTTTGCGAGGCCAGCAATTCTGCACGGTGTTAGGGAACCCCTGTCCCAACCATATACTGGAACTATTTCTGCAGGCATCACTTTGGGAGGTTTTTCTGTTTGGTTTGTTTTGTTTTGACAGCCCCGGCTTACTGAGCTGATGTTACATTACATTGCAGGGAAGATCCAGACGAGCCTCAGATTTCAACAGAGAAGATGTTAATCATTCTAGGTACAGACTTGACTGGATGGGGCCTTATTGTTTTCTGTTTTGGTCCCAATCTTAGGAAATCTGAACAAGGGACATTTAAAATTTTGCTTAAGTTTTCGCCTTGACAGAAAATGGTCACACTTCCCCTGGGTCCTCTAAGTGCGTTAGAGGTCAAATGGGAGCAGCCAGTATCACTAGAATTATTTGTTATTCCACTGCCACTACTCTACACATTTGGAATGGTCATCACATCAGGGGTTTTATGAGGTAGGACCTGGGTGTGCAGAGGTGAGACACATCAGATACAGATGCCTGCCTGTCTGGAGAGAGTACCGTTCCAGGAAGATTTTCTGAGTATGAGATACATTTGACTCTTTCTGAACAAGTGTCCCTGATTTCCCCAACCATTCACCACACAGTGGGTTTAATGGCTTTACTCCATGAAATACATGCTGATGGGGAAATTGCCTTTACAAGATGTTTGTGACTTCTGATTCAATCATTTCTTTGTCAGATGTATTTTTATGAAGGGTATTAACGGTTGTTAGTTTCTCTTCGCTTGCCCATTGTGTTCATAAATCAGGGCATCTACAGTCGTTAAGAAAGATGAGTTTGTTAACATTTGCTGTTATTCTTCTACATAAGGATCTTGAGAACTGGATGTGTGCTGATTAGTTGCCCATTAATGTCAGGGAGCTCTCTAATTAACAAGCAGCTCCACACCTATCCTGCCAGCTATGGTTTGATGCAGTTAGGATTTATTCTAGTGGGATTTGAATTGTTTGTAAGGCAAGTTTGTTTTCCCACACGAGTGGTTACCCACATCAGGCGAACACTGATGGTGCACAGTAGGTCATCACGCTGGGCCAAGGATCTGCCCCAAGTGATGGGACACTCCTTGTGTTTTCAGAGCTGAGCTGTAGGCCCAGGCCTTAATCCTGTGGTGACAGTGGGAACCCAGAGAAATCAAGGGTTTCATTCTTCTCCCAGTTGAGTGGAAAGGACTGGAGGGAAAGGAGCCTTTCTGAGGAAAGGCAGAGGAAAACAACTTAGAAGCGAGTCAGAGTCAGTTATAGGGAGAAAGTAAAGGACGAAGGACAGGGCGAGCCTGACATTGAGGGGACTAGAGTCCTTATAGAAAGAGTTTTTAAAGATCAGTGTGATAAGACGCACATGAAGTGTTCTCACTTCCTTAAAAAAGAGGTGGAAATAAATAAATACTTGCTAGTTTCCACTATTGTGCCCCATAGTTCTCTAGGAATTTTACCTAGGCTGTACCCATTGTTTTTTAGTATAGCCCTTTAAGTACATGTATTCATTCTGTAGGTGAGGGAAAGAGCTTGGCTTAAATATCCAGCAGGTCTCACATTCCCACCCACAATGAAGGGGATGCTCAGTGCAGGTGCAGAGCGATGCTGAGACCTGGGCTGTAGACTCAAATCAAGGTGATCCGCTCAACTCATCCAGACCCGCTGTGTCCACAGAGTCAGTAAGATTTCTCCTACTCTCTCTTTCCTCTGTGTTTCATGGTTTACACGATCCATCTGCTTCTGAGTAGTCTTGTCTTAAGTTCTTGTAGACCTGTTGCTTGTGAAAGATGAACAATTTTTATCTAAGGTCTGCTGTTCACAAAATAAAATTATCTTGTTCTTTTGACTGTGATTTTTCTCCTGTAAAATGGAGTTCAGTAAGCATCCACAACTCCTGATGTTGAGTATGGTAAAGGAGAAGAAATGTGTGTTAGCACAGTGTTGGGCAGATGGCAGGCTCTCAACATATGTTCATAGATCTGCCAGGTAGTAGCAAGTGAGACAGATGCTGCATTTGTAGACAGTACTACACATACACACACACACACACATCTCAAAACAACTTTCTTGGAATGGTTACTTTTTAAAAAATTTTGAGACAAAGTTTTTCTGTGTAGCCTTGGCTGTCCTGGAACTCACTTTGTAGAACAAGCTGGCCCCACAGAGCTCCACCTGCCTCTGCTTCCCAAGTGCTGGGATTAAAGGTATGCACCATTATGTCCAGCAGGATGGTTACTTTTAATTGTTAACTTGACAGAACATAGAATCACTTGTGAAGATAGTTTCAATGAGAAATTGACTAGATCATACTGTCCCTGTGAGTAGTTCTGCAAGGGATTGTCTGGATTGAGTTAATAGATGCAGCGTCTACTGTGGGCAGCACCATTCCTTAGGCTTGGGTCCTGGATTGAATGTGAGACAGAAGCAAGCTAAGTACCAACTTCCTCTGTTCTCGGGCTGTGGATGCAACGAGAGCAGTCGCTTCAGGCTTTTGCCACCAAGCTTTCTCCATTATGATAAACTGCCTTTGAACTTTAACCTCCTTCTCTCTTTATTGACTTCATCACAATAAAAGGAACAATGGCAATGATGACAGTGGATAATGGAGCAACTCTTGACAGCTTACTGGCTGGCCATGGAAAGCTGTGCTTTGCATTGCACATTTAATGTTTTCAAGGGAAAGGAGGAGGAAAGGGAGAAAGAAGTAGTAGAGTTGGTGATAGTGATATTGGAAAAGGGGAATAAAGAGGAGAAGAAGGAGGAAGAGGAGAAAGTTTCTTAACAATGAAATCGGAAAGTATTACACAAAGCTTGAATTTTCGCATTCTCTTTAAAAGTGTCAAAAATCTATTAACAATTGGTTGATGTCCCACGTCCATGTGAGATGAGCTACTATGTAAGATCAAGCTGCATTATCAGGCTGGAGGCATAGCCTGGCTTCCCTTGCTGGTACCCAGGGCTCAGATCAGTGTTTCCTGTCATCCTCTAGTTTGGACCAGTTTCGTGTGTGTCTCTCATCTGCAGTGTGCTATTGGACTTGAGTGGCTCTTTACTTTATGCTAGCTGCCTGCCCTGTGAGCATTTGTGCCTATGAACCCTTGCTAAGGGCATCTTCTTCCTCTTGCCTGTGTTCTAATAATAGCACACTGTTTCTGGAGGTCAGAAAGATTTAGCGTTTCCACCTTCAGAAATAATGTTCACTCATCATCCCAAATGCAAGGGAAGGGTAACATTTCCGTCAAGTTATCTGCCCTCTGGAGAGCTTCCACCGGCTCACTAATTCGCTGGAAAATGTGGTGAGACCCAGGCTGTTGAACTAGATAATTCATTTGCCTTTGAGGAATTCTTTTAGCTCTGCAATGGGGAGAAGAATCTCGAGCTTTCCCTAGAGAAGAATTCTTTGAAATACTTAAACAACAGGAATGAGAAGCTCTTCTCTCTGCGGCTGTGCGACCGTGTGCCGATGCTGTTGTAGCACTTTGTTTTTACTGCAGAGTCCTCTCCTTCACCTGGAGTAAGTAGGTGTTTCCGTTCTAGGTTTACCGAAGACAGTCTGGCTGAGAGGTTAAGTCACAGCACCCATGGTGGTTGCTCTCAACTGTCAACTTGACAGGATTTAGAGTTACCATGGAAACAAATCTCCTGGCAGGTCCACGAGGGGTTTGTTAGCTCAGGTTAACTGAGACTGGAAGACCCTAAATGTGGTACCCATTTCACAGGCTGAATTCAAAGGTCAACTCGAGCACAAGCATTCATCTTCTCTGCTCTCTGACTGTGGGTGCAATATGACCAGCTACCTCAAGCTCCGCCGCCACGACTTTCCCACCATGGTATTAGGTACCCTTAAACAGTGAGTTGAAATAAAACCTTTCCTTCTTTAAACTGCTTTTTTCCAGAAGTTGGTACAGCAATGAGAAAGGTAACTAATGAAGTCCCTGAAGTCGCAGAGTCACATAGCCTGTGGCGTAGAGAGGCTCATTCTATTCCCTCCTCATGTTCTTTCTACATCTCCCTGTCAAGCATTTTTTTCTGTTATCTAACTAAGGACATTGTTCTAATATAAGCCCCCTACCTGTTACACTCATATACAATGGGCTTGGAAATTATATATATTAATAAAAGCACTGGCTTGCCATAGAATTTTAAGTCCTCCCCATTGGGAAAGAATGAAAGTCAGTAAATATTATTTGCAGTGATATTGTGGACTGATTTGATCCCTGACTTCATGGCACTTACATGGAGAAGAGGGAGAATAGACATTAATCAAGTCATATTGGCTAATGTCATTGACAGCTGTCACTGGGGTCAAGGCGAAGGAAGTCTCTATCCTTAGGCATTTATACTCCATGGATGAATTGAGAGCAGAGTGGAGCCTTGGGAGGAATTGGGGAAGAAGGGTTGATCACTTGGAGGACACAGAAAATGTTGCTCAGGAAGTAAACTTTGATGAGACTCTAAACTGGGCAGGAGGGATTTAGGAACAGGAGGGAACTGGGAAAAACCAAGAGACAGGAGGGAGTTTTGTTTATTTAGAGAGTACTGGAAAAGACTACTGGAGTTAGGGAACATGGAGGGGGGTGAGAAGAAGCCTAGTGTAATGGAAACTCCCAGGAATGTAGGAGAGGGACCCAGCCAAGACTCCTAGTAAAGAGGATACAGAGCACGAATCAGCTGTGTTCTATGATCAGGAAAGACTTTCAGAGAAGGGATTGGGGCACCAGTTCAGCCATAAAACCATTGACCTACAATATGTCCTGCTTGCAAGATGTGCTGGAGCAAAGGTGGCACAGAATTGTGTGAATGGCCAACCAATGACTGGTCCAGCTTGAGACCCATGCCATGAGAGGGACACTGCCGGGAGGGCCAGGAACCCAAAAGCTGTATAGCCCAGAGACCTAGGATAAAACCAAATACGACAGAAAATAAAAATCAATGAAATGATTCCTAATGATGCTCTGATAGACTTGTAGATAAGATCCTAGCATAACTGTCATCAGAGAGGCTTCATAAAGAAACTGATGGAAACAAATGCAAGAGACTCACAGCCAAACATTAGGTGGAGCTCAGGGAATCCTGTGGAAGAGGGGGAAGAAGGATTGTAGGAGCCAGAGGAGTCAAGGACACCACAAGAAACCCCACAGAATCAACTAAGCTGATTTCACAAGGGCTCACAGAGACTGAACTGACAATCAGGGAGCTTGCATGGGTCTGAGCTAAGCCCTCTGTATGTATGTTATGGTTGTGTAGCTTGATGTTCTGTAGGACTTCTAACTGTGTGAGCGGAGGCTGTCTTTGACTCTTTTGTCTGCCCTTTGGACCCTTTTCCTCCTACTGGGCTGCCTCATCCAGCCTTAATATGAGCATATGTGCTTATTCTTATTGCAACTTATTGTGCCATATTTGGTTGCTATCCCCAGGGGGCCTGTCCTTTTCTGAAAGGAAACAGAGGAGGGAAAAGGTTAGGTAGGAAGGAGGGCCTAGGAGAAGGGGTAGTGAGGGAAAACTGAGGCTTCGATATAATATATAAGAGAAGAAAACGTAAAAAAGAAAAAAAGGTTAGAACTGGGACAATAAGGGTAGGCCTGCAGCCTGACGGTATCTGGGGACACAGGACTTAGGGACCACACTGAGGAACCTGGACAGTCTTCTGAAGATAATGGCAGGTAGCAGAAGTTTTATGCAATAAAAAATATTGCTTAAAGAATGTTCTTGAAGCAATAAAGAACATGAGTGCAATGTAGAAGACTTGAGACACTGGTATTTGGGACTGAGGGAGGGCATGGAACTGGAGAATGAGAGAGAAATGTGTCAGGACTATGCTTGGGCCTCTGTCTTGAGCAATGGCCATGTCGTCCATCTTGGTTAGAAATGGTAGAGGGTTACAGGCCTGGGGAGAGAATAACAGCGTATGAGGTTCATCAGGGAGCGAAGATAGAGACTCTTGTCCAACAGAAGCAGCAATAGCTTCTGTTCTCTTTGGGTCAGAAAGTCAGTAACATTGCCACCTTGAAGTTAATAAACGTTATTAATTATTAATTGTTTTAAGACATGGTCTTGTTATAGAGCACAGGCTGGTCTCCAGTGTCCCACATAGGCCAGGTTGGCCTTCAACTTGGATTCTCCTGTCTTCACTTCTCGAACATTGATATTACAGACCTAAACCACTATCTAGCTTCAGGAGATAACTATGAGCACATTCTTGAGAATTTATCATCAATGGTATGCTTATACAATATTGCATAGCCTTCCTCTAAGTGACTGTCTTGCACTTCCTTGAGAGAAGTCATTACGTCAGCATTCCACTTTGTAGAATTTTATCCTAATCCTAAATAATGCCTTCACCTCTAAGACGACTTCCTGATATGAGTTTACATTTTATGTGCACCAGATCAAACCATCATGCATACATTCATTAGCACCTTTTCCTTATTAAATAATATCTATATACCTGTATCTATATATCTATATATACCTCTATCTATTTCTATCTAATCTATATCTATTTATATGATATTTATATCTCTATCACTCGTGCTGTCACTATCTCTCTCTCTAATCTGTATCTGTATCTCTATCATTTCTATCTATGTCTAATCTATATTATATCATCCATATCTCTATATATTGCCTACTTCCACCCCTTCTGAGTTGCTTCTTGAGGGCAGAGAGCACATCACAGGTGCCTGGCACATATTTAACACATGATGTTGATTCGTCAAACCACTAATTGAATATTTGGTATTGGAAACACGTTTACATTTGTACGTCCGGTCTCCTAGACTCATCTTTGATCTTACTGACAAAGCATTGTAACACTCCCTGAAAAATAATGAGGAAGAGGTTTGGGTACTGCACTGACAATCCTTATTATTACAGCTTATTAAAATGTAAGGAGGGCCAATTTTTATCCTCTGAAATGTGTATCTAAAACTGTCCACTGCTCGCTTTGGGGAGGGGTCGACACTGGCTTTGCCGAACACCATCACAGTCATGGTTAGCTGTGGAATTTGGGAGACAAAGTCTTAGTTATCCTTCCATTTTTGCTGTGCTTTGACGGGGCTGGAAGATTTCTTTATCTACACACACCTCAGATAACTAACTGGGCAGAGCTGGTTACGTGTGTTTGGTATCCACAATTCATTGAAAATACTCAGCATCCCCTGTTATGTCTTTTGAGGAAAATACTTGGTTAGCATTAGTCCTCTCTCTGACTTCGCAGCTTATTTTGGTGGCAGGTGTTTGTGTGCTTTTGGCACCTGTCTCCAGTGGGGCTCATTTCCAGGCGTCTCCTCTGGAGCCGGTGTCCATTCTGAATGTCATCCAGTTCCATCCGTCAACCTGCTTACTGCGTGGGCAGAGGTGAACGGGTCTCTGGCGTCCTGTCAGGTGTTGTAACAGCTCCTGGGGCCTGTGCTGGACATTCCTAATTAGCTGCAAAAAGGCAACATCCAGAGAAGAGAGTACAGACTGTTCTTGGGGAAAGAGTACAAGAAGGCTCTAGTAGGTATGATGGCAGGAAAATATGGTCTGGCAAAACAGTTGCAGAATAGTTCCAGGTTCAGATCACCACTTACCATGGTCACACAGCTCATTAACTAGCATTTTAGAAAGGCTATGTTTTATTTTTATTGTTTTATTTTGGATGCGTATGTATGTAGGTATGTATATATGTGTGTGTATGTCTGTATGCATGTATGCATGTGTGTGTATGTACGTATGAATGTATGGCTGCATGAGGAAGCCTAAATGACAACTTCAAGTGCTGTCTTGGGAGCCAGCCAGCTTATTTATTGAGACAGGGCCTCTCACTGCTGAGGGTTACCGATTTGGTTAGCTTGGCTGGCTAGCAAGCCCCAGGGATCTGTCTGTCTCCATCTCTCAGCATGGGGATTATGGACACATGCTCCCATGCCTGGCTTTCAATGCACATTTTCGGGATTGAACTGAGAGCATCATTTTTGCAAGACAATCACCTTACAGATTAAGCCATTTCTACAGCCTGATGATAGTATAGATTGCTTATTTGTTTTCAATTGATAAATAACAATTACATATGTCATTATAAAAGGAGCCCTCCAAACTAACTGATGTAGTCATTATTTCATTAATTTACCTTTTCCAAAATAGAGAGAATGATAAACATTATTTTAGAAAATTTGAAATATGTAATGCCTTATGAGAAATGGTGGTCACCACTAAAGATTTTCCTCTAGTCCAATGGAGGCTTTGGGGCCTTTGACTAAAACTATTTTCTGTCCTCTCTCTCTTCCTGTAGACTGGGTATCTATTTTGTAATGTCACCAAGTCCTCTCATGTGGCACAAAACAGATTTTTCTGTTTAATTAAGCATGGTTAATAGGGAGTTACCTTCTTTTCCACCCTTGAAGTATGGTTTCAAGCAAGTGTGCCATTTTGAAGAAGGCTGAGCCCCTACAGAGGAGCTTGTGCCTCACACTGCCACATACTAGCTTGTGCTTTGGGAAGGCCTCTCTTTCCTCAAGTGTTAGATGTGTCATGAACACCAAAAGGGAGTGTGACATGTGCCTGGCTTGTAGCAAGCAGCAAACAACTGGGAAATCTTATCTATACTCAACATGCGACTGTGTATAGCTGAACTACCCTGAGTGGTGGCTGTCTCTGGATTTGTGCTCTAGGAATTCCCTCTCTGTGTCCCTTGAACTGTCTTTGTTGAAGCTTTGGTCACTTAAAGGGTTTCTATTTTTGTTGTTGCTGGGTTTTTTAGATTGGTTTGTTTTGTACTTTGGTGTATTGAACATAGGACTTCAAGCATGCCAGTGTGCTACCTTTAAGCCGTTTCTCTCTGCTTTGTTTGTTTCTTTTAATGTTTACTCTTGTTTTCCCTTCCATCTCATCCTCCTCCCACTTCTCTTTCCGCCATTCCTTCATTTTTTTTTAAGTTATTTGCATTGCTGAGGATCCATCCCAGGGCTTTGCTCATGCTAGGCTCTACCACTCGGCGCTCTGCCCTAAATCTTCCCTGTCAGCAACTAACTCAGTCCTTGCCCCTCTGACTTCAGTTGCTTCTCCTTTACCTGGAAGCTCTTAGCTTGCATCTTGTCTGCTGCCTGTTTCTGACTTTTGGATTGCAATAACAGCTGCAAACCCAGCTCATTTCAAAGCATTTCATGCATTGAGGGATTGCCTGAGTCAGTAATAAGCCCAGCATGCCATGTGTACAGCATGTACAATGGAGGTGATACTCAGATCTCCCCCTGCTTTAGCTATCTGCTAATTTAGGCTTGTCATGGTCAGATTTGGGAAATGGTTTAAAAAAGGTTGAACTGTTTTATGGTGAATCCCAAGGAACCTGGAGCTTGAACTCACTCTAAACACTCCCTCCCAAACTGTTCTCTTACCCCCACGGCAGGCCAGTGTTGGTGTGTACGGTCGCTCACACACAAGGCCGTGTAGACTTATAGACAAACTTCTTTCATTTTCATCTAGACAGCAACCTGCCCTGAGACTTTGGTCCTTCAGTTGTCACAGCCTTTGGTTCTTGATGTCTTTCCTCCTGACCATTCTTGGCACTCTGTCGAGTATGCACTCCACCACCAAGCCACTTCCTCCAGTGGTCTTGACACTCTGAAGCAGAACTTACGTTGCTTTAAGAACTGTGATCCAGGTTGTTTCCTGGGCCCTTTAAGCTCTGAACATAGTCTGGACTGCCCAGGCACGGACTGCTTACTTTACTCTTGTGGCTTCCGGCCGTCTGTCCATATTGTGATATAGCAAAGTGCTTTCCTACCTTCCTTGAGCCCATTTACAGACAGACACTGACGTTTGCTGTGTGTTGTGGACTCCCTTCCTCTCCCAGCATACTGTTTAATGCAGGTGTTAGAGCTGCCAAGAAGATGAATTTGACCTACAACTCCTTGACATAGACAAAAAGCATGAAGAGGGTGTTGGTTTGACTCTGGGCTAAATATAGCAAGTTCTTTGAAAGTGAAAGGTTTCCACTGGTGTACAAAACCTGGGTTTTTTCAGGCACCTTGGCTTTCAGAGTTTGAGAGGATCTTTGGAAATCGTCGGAAATGATAACAAGTGGTCCTTCACAGGCTTTATAAGTCAGATGAATGACACTATCACAGCACTGAATTTTGTGGCTGGTAGTAATTAGGTGAGATTAGAATAAAGGATTTTAGAATCTGTTGGCAGAGCTGGAACCTGAGAACTAAGACCTAAAATTTATCTGTGCTACTTATTTTCATTTAAGCACAAGTAAAATGGTTTCACACTCTGGGATAGGAATTGTTTTTAAAAAGACTAGGCAAAATGGGGACTATTTCTCAGAGTTGCCCTGAGGCTCATTAAGGCAAGAAACACTGAGCACATACCGGGCTCCAGGCTCTCCTCTGGGAGTCACAGGTATGTCATGGACCAGAAATCAAGGTCTTTTCTGTTAAGGAGACTGAGGAAGCAGAAGAATCAATAGGAGAGTCAGCCAATGGAACCCATGAGTGCCATCTCTGGATCTAAACAGCTGTGCATCAAAAATGTGTGGCAAGGCAATCACATCTGTGCTGACCATGCTCTTTGCCGTTGTCTAAACACTATAGAATAACAACTGTTTACACAGTGCTGGCATGCATTGGCTATTGCAGGTAGCTAGAGGCGAGCGGGGGCTAGAGAAACATAAACATAATACCATTTTTTTCTTCCTTCTCTATAGAAGTCTTTCATTCTGGATTGTCCTGCCTCAGTTGCTGGGAGGAAAGGATGCTCCCCAGAGCTCAGGAAGGACCTGAGCAGATGGCTCTTTCCAGGCCTCCCTCTCAGTCTCCACCATGACATCAGCCCCTTCCACTTACCCTCTTCTACATGGTCGGATATTCTCCCTGAACCCAAGCACAGAAATGCAGAATTTTTCAAGTGTTTGGACCTTCATTTCTGAAGGCTTCTGCATCATGAAAATTTAATGAAATTTAGTAATTAAAAATTAAATTTGAAATAAATTAAATAAGCCCATTGTAGCTTTTTCTGGGTAAGATTTTTTTTTCCTGTAGTTTTTATAAGAGTGTTCTCTACCCACTTACAACAGACAGGGAAGTGTGTTGCACCCTGTCTCTCCTGTGTTGCAGGACCTACACGCTGCAAGGTGGTGACACTCCAAATCTGTCATCCCAGCTTGACTGAGGGGCAGCAGAAATAATTCTTCTGTAGAGAGGAACTTTTCCTTAAAGCTTAGTCACGGTTTTCTATGATCCCGAGGAGAAGTGACACAGAAGTGGTGGAGTTTTACAGGCCTTCAGCGCTGTCCCAATGCTGGCCAGCAGGGCCTGGTCAAGAAGACCCCCCACTTGGCTCTGAATTTCTTTTAATGA
This sequence comes from Meriones unguiculatus, assembly GCF_030254825.1. Classification (NCBI taxonomy): domain Eukaryota; kingdom Metazoa; phylum Chordata; class Mammalia; order Rodentia; family Muridae; genus Meriones; species Meriones unguiculatus. The sequence continues at coordinate 140,571,160 of NC_083350.1, read as the reverse complement.
GATATGCAACAATATATTTATTATTTTATGTTTATCCACAGGTCTTAATTTGCTCAGCAGACATCCTTCTTTATTTTGTTCAGGGTTGTAAGTACCTGAAATAGTGTCTGACATGTAATTGCCATTTAGATACCTGGTGAATGAATGCAGGACAGTCAATCCAGAAGGGGCTCTGCTTTGGCCTGTATGGTGAGGGACAGCCTATCTGCAGGTGGTGCTGATAGGAGAGTGACAAGGAGGTATCAATCACATGGTGGCTTACAGTAAGAGCTCTGCAGAGCACAGGAAGACTTAATGCAAGGTTCTATGGCAGGAACAAGCAAGGGCAGCTGTCATGTCAGCAGGGTGTGAGTCTCCTAAGCTCTCCTGAGGAGTGGGCCTTGTACTGTTTGGCGAGTAGAAATGGACAAGCCCTAGGTAGGAGAAGACTTGACTGGGTTTGCATTTCAAAACAGAAGCATTCCAGATGCTGCCGAAGAAACGGCCCTTTTGGAAACCAGGAGACAAACTAGGAAATTCCTGGAATAGCTGAGGTTGAGTGAAGAGACGTTTGTGTGCGCCGTGATGATAGAGTTAAAATAGAAAAATACACAGATGTTCTCTGCCTTGACTACTTCCAGTGCCTGACAGCTCTTTTTTACAGATTTTTTTTTTTTTAATTTTAACTTATGTGTGTCTCTCTGTGTGTGCCACGTGCTTGTGGGTGTCTAGAGGACAGAGGAACATGTCCGAATCCCTGAAGGTGGAGTTGTGACCAGTTGTGGAGCCTTCTAGTGTGCTGGCTGAGAACCAAAGTGAGGTGCTCAGCAAGCAAGCGCTGTTAACCACTGAACAGTGGCCCTGGTCTCTTGATTCTTAGGATAGCTCCGGCGTCGTGGGCAGGGCTTGCGACTGGTGACTTGCAGATCACCTGGTAACACCAAAGCACACATTTCTACATCACACGGGGGATCGCAATCAGTGTCTCGCACCTTCTGTTTCAGTTGGGCATGTCGTTTCCCTGTGGCTGGCGGTGGCTGCTACACTGTTGACGGTCGCTGCTCATGTCACTCCACTGTGCCGTGGCACTTAGTTGCTGATGTGAGATTTTGCAGAAGTCCCTCTTTCATTTTGGTGAGATAATGGCCGTGTTGTCAGCCTCTACATCCCGCCCAGTGGCTGTACTGAAAAGATCCCTGCAAGCTAACAATATAGGGTTATGTGGGGGATGGGTAATGCCTCTTACCCTAAGCCTCTGAGCAGTTTTTGTGCGTGACAGTCTAATGTAGCGTGATTGACAAATGACGTGAGGCAAAAATTTGCTGTCAGAAAGCTAAACCATTTTCCAGAAACTATCTGTGACTGACCACCACGATGCTTCCATCGGCACTGTCAATTTGACTGGAAATCAGTGCTGAGAGTGTTTCCAGAGGAAGGAAGGCTCAGCCTGAGAGTGGCCGCTACCATTCAATGGGCCGGGAGCCTGGAGAGAGTAAAACAGAACAAGGGGGAAAGCTACGCCTGTGCTCTCCCTTCTCTGTTTCCAGATCCACACACATGTGTATTCTCACTGCTGAGGTCGGAAGCTGTTCCTGCTGCCTTTCCCAGCCTCGAAGAACTGGATTCTCAAACTGCCAAGCAAGGTAAACCCTTCCTCCCTGAGTTTGCTCATTGTCTGGTATTGGTCACGGGGATAGGAAAAGTCACAAATACAACTACCGTGCAAAGAAAACCTCCTAGTCTACTGAAGCAGCTAACAAACAGAGATGAGGCAAGGTGTGAAATACACCAAGAAATGGACTATAAGCATAGTCCTCCTCCAACACAGGATTTATTAGGAAAACGCTTTCCTTTGACTGAAATGTGGTCATTCCCAGATAGTTCCTGGAAATGGCACTTTTGACCCAGCTGACTTAAGCCCAACATTGGCCTAACTGAAAATCTCATCCCATGAAATATGAAAGTCAGGATAGCATGAGGCTAAAAGGAATGGCGCAAGAAGATAAAGATGGCAAGATTGTAGATTATGCTGGAGACTTTGAAAACTAGAAGAAGGTACAAAATGAATGAAACACACTATTGGATTTTGGGTTGCTGGCAGCCATGGTCCCTGACTCTTGTAAGGTTCAGCTCTTTCAATCAGCTTCCTAATCAGTGCTGTGAGATGGAGCATGCTGATTGTATAGTACATGAAACAGCCTGGGAAAGCCGGTGAGATCTAGACAGAAGGATACATTTGGGCTGACCCACGCATTTGCTCAGAGTACATGTCGGTCAGTTGTTACAATAGGACATGCCTGAGGTTGTTACAATAGGACATGAATAGGACATTGCTTCCTGTCCCCCCACCACCCCCGCCCCCTGCCACAATGCTTGTGTTCCCTTGGTTAGCAAACCAAACTCTCACCCATTCCCTTTCTCTTTTGAAATGGTTGTACAGGGTTTTCTGAAACCGTTTGCCACGGAGGTAGCTTCTTTTGTTTAGCTTATATTTTATTTTTGGAAAATTATATCATAAGTCAGAATCTTTCTCTTTAAGGGCTAGCTAGAAAAACCCAAACAAAACACATATAGCAAAAAATTTCAACTGGGCTAGCTATATCTTAATAGACCAACATGTGGTCCTTCCTTAGTTCCACATCCCAACATGAGAGGATTAGGTTGTACTTTCAGGAAAATGAGGCAAGTGAAAATGATAACAGAAGATTGATTCCTGAGATTATTTCCAGAAGTAGAGATAGTCCCACCTTAATAGTGGCTAAGGTACCAAGTCTGAAGGGTACATGCTCTTTTAATTTTAATGTAGAGTGTGACCCTAAAAAACCAGTCACTCTTAGTGGCATAACTGTAGCTGAGGGAGGAGGTGTACCTAATGAGTAAGTGTTTAGCAGGTGGATGTAGAGAAGAGAAGGAGAGAGGGAGAGAAAGAGAGAGGGAGAGAGAGAGAGAGAGAGAGAGAGAGAGAGAGAGAGAGAGAACGAAACTTCATTCTCAAGTCCATCTCATGGCTTTTGCCTCTTGGACAGACAGTGCTGACATGATTCACAGCCCAGCTTAGAAACAGACATTTGTCTGATGGAGGGCACCATTGCTTGATGTCCCTGCCCAGTGTTCACTGTGTGAAAAATAAGCAATCCCATCTCTTTTCTGCAGGTGTTCCCCTCTCTGGATGGCCCATTCTATTTCTGCAGATAACCTCACTGAATCACTGCAAAGATTTTTATGGAACCAAATATGTCTTCGATGTCCTCAGACTTCTATGTCTCAAGCTCTCGGTGCTGTTGGGGTCCAAGTCTGTGTGACACACTCATCTTTATTATGTCTGTTCCCTGCACAAATTCATTAATAATAAAAGAAATAAACCACAGTCCAGAGACTTCTTGGAATGAAAGAGCAGTATTAATATGCACCAGCACAATCAGAGACTGTCGAAGAGCCCGGCTTGAAGGGAAGACTCAATAATTATTATGTGTGATGAATGGAGGAAGCCAAGATGCCAGGTTTGCACATGCAGCCTAAACCTGCTTTCCAGGCACTATGTGCTGTGAGAAACAGACATGGAAACAGATGGTGGGAAGGTGGTGGGAAAAGTGCATCATTAGCAGTTTGTGTGGAGCAGAACAAGTGCTTTACAGCATCATTTCCCCCACCCTAGATGGGTGGGATTAGCTTCATTTTGCTGCCATAAGAAATTACTCATGGTTTTGTTGTCAGGGATTAGTCACTCTTTTTTTTTTTTTTTTCTTATTGCTCTCCTCTTCCACCTTTAAAGCCATCAACATTGCATCATTATGACCCTTCTTCCTAGGTGATATTTTCATCTCGCCAGAAAGATGTTTTCCGCTTATACACTGATGCAATTATATTGGGCCCACTAGACTAACACAGGGTCATTTCTCCAGCTCAAGGTCAGATCTGAAAAGTTCCTTCTGCGATACGGTAACATAATCTCAGATCTGAGGATAGAACGTGGGCATCCTATTGTTCAGCTTAACATAGTAAGTAAGAGGAAATGAAGAAGAACACATTAAAAGGCAGTGACATCTGACCTAGTCCTAAAGCCTAACCAATGTCATTGGACAGCGGAAGTGGAGGAATATAGGGAAAGTATTCTTGTATAAAAGAATCTCATACTTGGGGGAATATATCTTGAGGCCAGTAGACGCATTTGAGACATATTAAGAATTGGAAATGATATTTCCTCCTTGGTAATTAAAAATGTATATCCTGTTGCTTCAGGATAAGCAGACTAAGATTTGTGCTGTTACCAACTTATTACTTACTGCTTTATCAGCAGCTAAAATGAGGGAGGCCTCTGGTACAATTAATGATGGGAGAGTTTATTGTTTAATTTCTTTCTTTCAAAATAGCGGGTGCTAGTCAAGATGGTGATGGTGATTTGGTCACAGCAAATGCCAAGATCAAGGGAAGAGCAACTGGAACTAGAAAGAGGGTGGGGGAGAGAACCTTCTTAGTTAATTGAGGAGAGAGAGCAATTGCTGACATAGAGACTATGATTGTGAGCTACACTGACTCAGCATCTCAAATGATCAGAGGTGAACATTTCTTTTCCTTCCTTTCTACTCATCTCAATCTACTTTTCCTTCCTTCCTCCCTCCCTCCCTCCCTCCCTTCCTCCCTCTCTTTCTTCCTTCTATTTTTTCTTTCTATTTCTTTCTATTTCCTTCTATTTCTTTCTTTCTATTTTTCTTTCTTTCAGCTTCATTCTTTCTGAGACAGGGCTCATGTAGCCCAGGCTGGCCTTGAACTCATTGTATAGTCAAGGAAGACCTAAACTACTGACCCTCTTGCCTCTACCTCTACAGGTCTGGATAGACATGTACCAGCACACTGGTTTTATGTGGTGCTGGGGATTGGACGCAGGGCTTCGAAACATGCTAATCAAGCACTCTACCAGCCGAGCCACATGTTATGTTTTCTAGAAAAGTCTCTCTACAGTGAATCAGAAGGGGTCAGTGGAGGTGCTAATGGATATGTGAATGTCTGTTGCATGATACGGCCTCTTGTCATGAGAATGACGTTGGCCTCTGACCTCCACAAGTATGCTGTGCGGCACATGTGCCATACACACACAACAACAACAACAACATCAGTAACAACAACAATATAAATAAAAATAACTTCAGGGCACAAATCATATGTATACATATATATGTACATATACACTGAAGTTAAGTATTAAATATTTAAATAGAAGACAGACACAGTAAGTGGCACACATCCGTAATCCCAGGTCTTGGAAGGTTAGGGCAGGAGGATTACAAGTGTGAGGCTAGCCTGAGCCAAACAGTAAGACGTTGTCTTAAAAAAAAAAAAAAAGTAAAACAAAGATGTTCAAATGCTCAAAATGTGCCAAAAATGGTAAACAAAAGAATGAGAAATGGAGAAAATAGGTAATAAAATGGTAGAAAATAAATTTACCATAACATTAAGTACAAATGCTCTAAGGATATCAAAGAACATATAGAGATTGTCGGGATGGATTTGAAAAACAAGGGAATCAATCATATGGCTTTTATGAGAAACTAACTTTAAGGGCTGGAGAGGTGGCTTTAAAGTTAAAGGGAAAGGTGCCTGTCACCAAACCTCATACCCAGAGTTTGACTCTCATGATTGAAAGGAGAGAAACAACTTGCACAAGATATGACCTCTATGTGCCTACCATGGCACTCGCGTGTGTACACGTACACACACACACACACACACACACACACACAAATGTCATAAGAAAAAAAAAAGAAACTTCAGACAAAATGACACAGGTAGTAAAAGAGTAGAAATACTTTGTCAAACAAAAACCCTAATTGAGAGAGCATTGGGGTGGCTACATTACTGTCTGAGAGGACCAGTTATCAGGGATAAGGAAAGGTTCGTTTCATGATAAAAGGGTCATGATAAAAGGTAAAAACGAGTAAGAGCTCTCAACATGTATGCACATAACAGCTTTCAAAAAATACAAAACAGAAGCTGAGACATGATAGAGATAAATTCAGGGCTAGTGAGATGGCTGTGTATGGATGCCTGTTGGCATGTGGAGGACCTGAGCTTGCTTTCTGGGTCCCACATCGTGGGAAGAGAGAAGTGGCTCTCTCAAGTTATCTTCTGACCTCCACACATAGACCCAGGCACATGTGCAGTAACATACTGAGACCACATACAAGATAAGTGTGATGAAAATGAAACAGACAAATCCCTCGTTATAGCTGAAGATCCCACAGTTTCCCTATCAACAAACCATCGATGCTGTAGATAGAAAATCAGCGAAGATGCAGAACTCGTAAGTAATGCCATAAACCAACTTGGTCTGTCTGGCATTTGCACGGTGTCCTTCCTAGTCCCTGCACAGAGAATGCTCCTTTTAAGTACATGTGGCAAATACGTCAAGATGGACCACATTTTGGAGCAAATTAGTGTTTCACAAGTTGAAAAACACCTCAAATAATACAAAGTATGTTTTCTGACCACAATAGAATTAAAGACAATCCATCTATTTGCAAGAGAACAGGAAAAAAATCTTCCAAGTACTTAGTAGCTAAAAATAATGTTCAAATAATATGTACCTATTTATATAGTGAAAACCATAGAACACCAAGAAACAAAATAAAAAAGTCTTAAACTGATTCTTAATATAGTAAAGATGTTTGTTATTCTCAAACTGATATGCAGGCTTAGTTAATCACCATAAGGATTCTGGCAGAATGTTTTAATTATAGACTCTGAATACTACGTGGAAAGCCAAAGGAACAAGAAAACTGAAACAGTTTTCCAACAGATAAAGTCAGAGAAATGACACTTCTGTTGGAAGTCTTACTATGAAAGTAAGGTGATCGAATCTGTATGGTATCAATGATAAATAGACGCACGGATAAAAGGCGTTAAAACCAAGAGTTCGGCTCATGTGCATAAATAGTCAGGTTGGGCAGTCTTTCGGAGCTGTGCCAATGACCCCGAGAAAAGCAGATTAAAAGAGGCGAGGCTTATTTTAACTCACAGTTTCAGTCAGGGCCTGCTGGCTCCACGGCTACAGGCCTAAGGCGAGGCTGAGATGAGGAAAGGCGTGGAGGAAGCCTGTGGAGGAATGCTGCTTATCTCACCATCCAGGAGGCAGACCATGAGAGGGAAGGGTCCAGCGACAGGATCCACTCTTCAAAGTCACCCTTCGGGGACACACTTCCTCCAGCTAAGCCCCTTCTGAAGACCCAGTTGGTTATAAACTCATCCACGGATTAATGCAGCCTGTGTGTGGGGCATTTCATAACAATGACCAACTGATTTCATTTTACAAAAATACAAAGAAATTCAATGAAGAAAGGATGTTTTTCTTTCAACAAAGGTGTTGAAACAATTACATGCAAATGAAGAGCTCAAATTTCGCCTCATTCTCCATTTTACAAGTGAATGGAATAGATGATGGGTTGCAACTTTTGGGAAAAAAAACACAGGAATTAGGCAGAGTTCCTAGAATGACGCCAACCTTCATAATTTATAGTTCACATGAGAAGGCAGATAAAGCTATGAATGGAGGGAAAATATTTGTAAGTCACAGGTGGCAAAGGAACTCATCCAGAGTGTGTGACAGACTCAAAATTCAAAAGCAAGAACACAGACAACTTGATTTTTAAAATGGGCAAGCCTTTTCATCAGTGATGCAAAATTAGCACAGAAAATACAATCATTAGCCATGTGGGAAATGTGAATTAAAACCAAGATGAGGAGCTGGAGAGGCGCCCTCGTGGGGAAAAGTGCTCACTGCAGGGATGGGAGGAACTGAGTTCAGATCTGGCACCCACCCCAAAAAGAGGGCACAGCGCTTGGCAGCTTTAGTTCCAGCTATGTGGACAGAGACAAGCAGACCCCAGGGACTTGATGACCACCTAACTTAGCTGAAACGGAAAGCTGCAAGTTGAATGAGAGATCCCATGTCAGGCAGGTGTGAAAAAAATAATACCATCGTAGAACAGTTTCGTTCAGAGCTAAGCAAACATTTAGTGGATGACTCAGTAATTGTTCTCGGGGGCTTCATTTAGGGAAAGTGAAGCTTACAGTTCCACAGGGTAAACACGGGTGACTATAGAAGATCATTTATATGACCATAAGGTAAACCGACCCAAATGCGGGGATGGATGGGTCTGTATCATACGATGCCACTCGGCAGTAAAAGGCAGACATTGATCATCCAGAATGAATGAATGCAACTTTATCATGGTCATTGGAGTAAGCCACAGTGACGATGTTTTAGTGAATACATTTATCAATACATTTATAAATGTATCAATGAATACATTTATAAATCTGGTTTATGACAATTACTTTTTATTTCTTCCTTTTCTAATTTAAGCTTTATTTAATTTATGATGTTGTTTGTATGTGTGTGGGATGTGTTTGTATGGGTTCACATGTGGCATAGCATGCATGGAGAAGTCAGAGAGCAGCATTTGAGAGTTGGTTCTCTCTTTTCATCATGTTGGTCCTGGGGATCCAGCTCAGCTCTTCATGTTCTCCAGAAAAGCACCTTTATCCTCCGTGGTACCTCTCCATCTCAATAATTTCTTTTTAAATGTGAGGGGAGGAAAAAGTGGAGTATTTGGATTTGGAGAAAAGAGAAACTGACTAATCTACTGTCTGTTCTGTCTCTAATCTGCAATCATGACTTTTATATCAAAGCGGAAGAAATATAAACATCATGAGCTCATTTGCTTAAAACTCATAAGCATGTCAGAGTCAAATTTTGTAAAGGAGGAAAAAAAAAGAAGTCTGAAAGGAAAGGAAATCAAATTCTGGGAGGGAGCATGGCGAAGGAGAATGCTGCACTCTGCCCTCTGATCTGAGAGCTAATCACTTCAGAGTGGGTGACAGCCGCAGTGCAGGCCGGCCAGCTGCCACCTAAGCGCTATGCGCTATGTTTTCTCTCCCCTGGTCCCTGGAGAGAAAGGTCAAACGCCTGTCCCAGCATGCTGAAGAGAATACTGAAACTGAGTTACCGGGAATGTTCACAGTTCCTGCGACTGTCCTGTGACACAGTTCTAGCTAGCCCGAGACTGGTCTGCCTGCAGAAATGCCTGCCTTCCCAGGGCCAGTGGGTGTGATGAAGGCAGAGGAAGGGTCGAGTCCCAGAACTGTCAGGGAAGGAGTAAGGCAAGTGCTGAAGACACAGGATGCAGCTAAGCTTAAGACCCTGCTTAGGCTATCCTACTCCAGAGAGAACCAGCTAATTCCAGGGAATAGTCACAGGGCTGGCCTGGAGAATGTCTCTCAGCTTAGTACCCTGTCTCGAGATGTCTGCAGTTCTCACTAAGTCCCACATTACCAACACCTGGAGATTTGTGTGGCTCCACCTGGGAGTTTGTTGGGACAGAGAAGACTTGTGCTTCTGTGGCGTCAGTGGGACCACATATTTCGTTAGGATAAATTAGTAAAGGTACGAAGAGAAATAACAGATTGTAGCACACGGCAGCACCTTACAAGGATTCCCTGATATGGGGTGGGCACAGGGTACAAAACAACCCCAAATTGTTCTCAGCCCTTCCACTGTCATTGCTGCTGTCAGCAATCACCATTAACAACAGAATTTAGCTTCTTTGGCTTTCAAATGTAGCCAAGAGATGACTCTTGAAGAATCCTTTCTCTTAGAATCCTTTAGGTCTTCAGTGCCAGATTAGGACTGCCTGAGCAGCCAGCTTGTGGACTAAGTACCAGGTTCCCAGCTTCTCCAGTGTGAAGACAGCCATAGTTGGACCACCTAGACTGTGTTGTGTAAACCAAGCTAATAATCCACTGTTGATATGTATTATTCTGTTGGTTCTGTTTCTCTAGAGAAGCCTGTCTAATACACTTGGATGAAACAGCCCATTGCTAATCCAGAAGAACCACTGACAGTTTGGCAAATCATTGGCTTTGTTAACTGAGATGTGTGTAGTCAGGGAATGGATGATAGTAAGGACACCTTCCTCCCTCCCACCAGGGAAAGGATTGATGACACAGGAGAGGAAGAAGCTTATCCCAGTGACAATCGGGGTCATAGGCCACCATAGATCTTGGATCACCGAGAACTGAAAAATTGAGCCACTGTTCCTAGGAACAGGTCTTGGTCTGTTCTGTTCAGCTGTCACACATGGTGAAAGGGGAGCTCATGAAGCCAACAGCTTTTCATTAATCTTGTAACATGGGGCTGCTGGTGGCAGAAGACCAAACTCCATCAACTGATCACACATGACATCTAAATATGCCAGAAGCCCCTAGCATTTAATAAATAATCACCCTTTGAGAAGAAGGCAGGTCCCAACTAGGTATGCAGGTAAGTCTAACTGGGGCAGCTCAGTACGGCTTCCAGGTTTACATTAGTATGCAGATGAAGGTCAAGCAGCCCAGGCACAGGTCCTGACCCGTCCCTACTTGAAATAAGTGATGAATCATTACTGCTCAGGCACACTAACATCCAGCAGAGTGCTCAGAACAGACATATTGGGGGAGCAGCCCCCGTGGAACTTCTGTATGGATCCACAGGGCAGAGCTTTTAGAATCTGTCTCAACCATTAGTATGCAAGACACACAAATAGGCCAGTTGCCTGACAGGCAGATGGGGAGGCAGGTCCATAGCTGGGCAGTCAGGCAGACAGGCAGGCAAGCAGGCAGGCAGACAGACAGGTAGACAGACAAAGAGAGAAGCAGACAGGCAGACATTCATGCATGCATGCATGAAGGCAGATAGGGAGGCAGACAGGCCAACAGACAAGCAAGACGGGCAGATAGACGAGTAGAGCGATACCGATTTTTCATAAACCTCCTATCCAAATGAACTAAGCTGAGTGTTTAATAGTTAAACTCTCCTCTGGTTCTTGCAATCCCCCTAGAATAGAGCTCTAAAAGGAGACAGACAGCTGTTTCTGAAAAACACGAGGCAACAATCAGCCACTTTGCTTAGCACAGCACAAAGCTCTGGGGAGCACAAGCTGCTATTCAAATAAGCTTCAAACTCTTCTCTTTTGAAGCTCTCACATGGAAAAAGTAGGCTAGCACCTTCAAAACCCCTCTGTAATTTACCTCTAAAAAGAGGCCTAGTGTTTGCTTTCCTCTTCTGTGCTCTCCAGCCACCAGGGCTGACACACAGAACTTCTCAGTGAGGGACTCAGAACTTCAGAGCACTGCTTTTTCTAGACAGAGGCATTTCTAGACAGTGGTTCCCAAGGTCAGGCCTCACGTCGGCTTCTCAGAGGCCCACCAGCCTCAGGGCAGGCACTTTGCCAAGCCTTGGCACATGGTAGATGTTATTAAAGAAACTCTCCATCTGGTCACTGTTGTGGTGAAGCTCAACCCTGGGGCAAAACAGCCTGTCCACAGGTTAGCATTTACGAGCTTATAGGACCCCAAAACCTTCTGTCACAACAGTCCTGTAGTCCTGGTGACATGGGTAGGCTGCCTCGTCTAATGGCCTCCTTTTTCTGTCTACTCACCACACCCCGCTTCTTCTGTGCCTGTCATATGGTTGCTCTTCCCTCCTCACCGTTGTCCTCCTCAGTTTTGACTGGACACATGCTCACAGATCAAAGACACTTCTTTGGAGGAGCCTTCCCTGGGTTCCTTAGGGCAGGGTTGGTTTTTCTCTCCATTTCGTGCCTGGCTTGCCCAACCTCTAAAGTCCAAGGGAACACTTGCAATGTGCCTGTCTTGGGGTCTGTCTTGTGAGCTTCTCTAGAGTGAGGACTGTTGTTTAGGTTTAGCAGTGGCTTTGAAGGGATGCTTGTTGATTGAATAAATGAGTAAAGATGGAAACAAAATGTAAAACATGAGCAGAAGCAGTGAAGAAAGGGGGGCCTCCATGCCAGCCCTGCTTGCTTCTCTGTCTGTTTCTGTGATAGAAGGAAGGGAAAGGCAATTTAACCAGAACCATGAATCTTTTCTTTGGAAAATTAATATCAAGGTTTTCTGGCTAGAAGCTATTTTTGGAGGAACCTCATTTCTCATGGAGAGTAAAAACATGATATAGTGAGACCTTAAGTTTAACCAGAATAATTCAAAATTTCATGTAAGATGAGAAATTTTATTTTCATTTAAAAAAAATAAGCAGAAATTAATGAAACAACTCAGACACATGCTTCATCCACAGGGTAATGATGAGACACTTGTGCATTCTGGAATGTGACATGTGTACTTCCATACAAGTGTTCTCTAAGGGCTACAATTTTATACCCCCAGTCATTCTCAGAGCACCCCCCAAAGGTACCTTTTATTAAATGGTAGCATCTAGAGACAACTTTGTCTGAAGGCATCTCAACATGGTTCACCAGCTCTCTTAGCGGGGTCCCACTGAGAGCCTTGGGACAGCAGAGAGGGTGACAGAGGTAGGTGGCTGAACAGAAGTAGAGTCCGTGTATATTAACCCCAACGGGATGTGGACCTGTAGATGAGATAGCCTGTAGCTATGTTTGGTTTCTAGAGCCTTTGACAGAGTCTCTAAGGTGTGGGGGAGACTTGAGGACGAGGGATGCTCAGCACCTGTATGCCCATTAGGGATCCATGGGGACCGACTTCAGAGCTTCCCTGATGATAACTGACAGCACCTTTACGTTAAAGACTTGGAGGAAGGAAATGAAGTTCCTCTGTCTGCCCAAGCCGGATGTGAAAGGATGCAAACTGAAAGCAAAGCGAAATTGACGTGTTTGGAGTCATCATCACATGCCAATCACTCGGGTGCTGTGCGGGCCTCACTCACGTCAGCCACCATCTTGTCTTGATGGACAAGGACACCACTGAGTGCTGTTTAAGATCACCAGCTCAGTTCATACTCAGGTGCCTCTTACTCGTGTGGAATGCTGTCCTCTGAGCACAACAGCCATGGCTGTCTTAAATCAAGAAGTTGTGATAATGTTGGGTGTGAGGAGGACCATTAGACCCTCGCCTGAGAGTCCAGCTGCTTTCACCTGTGCTTTCCTCCAGCCGTTTGTAATCCTGTTGCTGCTACTTGTGGCCTCGGAGGCACTAACCTTGTGAATATAGGTGGTTAACCGCAGCTATAAGGAAGTTACCATCCTTGGTCTGGTGAGGTGTTTTAGTGATGTGGCTGTCTCAGAAGGGGGCTCTTCATAGTCTGGGAAATAACTCTGCCAACCTCCAGCCATGTATGCTCCTGTAAGCAAGCCCCATAACTTCTCTGGTCCATCAAACTCAACTTCGGTGGAGTCATACCTTTAGTCTGTTGTTGTTTCCCTAGCTGTAGTGAGGAGACATTTGTTCATGGCTCCTCCAGCAAAGTTTATACAGAACCCCCCTTTTCCAAATTCTGTGTACCTGTGTAAAGCAAAACAAATTCTAAAGACAAACTGTGGACTCTGTCTTATTCCATACCTGCTAAAGCTGTAAGCCTGCCATTTGTTTCACCCTTTCAGTTTTAGCTTCTAGGTCACAGTGTGCTGTGGAACACAGGCTAAACAGTAAAGTCTCTCTGAGTAATATAACATATGCTGAAAACTCCAGGATACACACAAAGGACGTTTGTGCTGTGGTTAAGACAGCAGCGCCTGGGGTTGGCCTGAACTGGTTCTGATGTTTATCCTGTGAGTGGCCCTTGCAGACTGAACCTCTTTGGGGTTTAGATTTCCTTCTAGAAGGTGGGAGGTTGGAGGCTCCAGCCGGCAGTGGATGGAGACAGATGTTGGGACAGGCAGCCATGCATGGGGCAGAGTTCCAGGGGTCTTGTGGAAGTGTTGGCAGAACGATGGAAGGACCTGGAGGGGATGGGAACCTCACAAGAAGACCAACAGAGACAACTAACTCATTCCCCCATGGGGAGTCACAGAGACTGAGACATCAACTAAGGAGCATGCATGATCTGGACCTAGGCCTCCTGAACATATGTGGCCAAGGGCTGGCTTGGTCTTCATATGTGGCCCCTGGAGAATGGAAAGGGCGTGGGGCTGTTGCTAACATGTCTGCTTTTGGACCACTTCCTCCTTGCATGGCTGCCTTGCATGGCATCAGGGGATGAAGATATGTTCAATCCTGATGTGAATTCACGTGCTGGGGAGGGTTGATACGGGGGAGCTCCCATTTTCTGGGGGGAAGGGGAGAGGGGAAAAGAAGAGGAGAAGAGGGGAATGGAAAGAGAAAAGGAAGGGGGTACCCTTAGAATGTAAAATAAATAAACCAAAAAAAAAAAAAAAGATGGAGCAAATGAATTCAGCTGCTCTGGGGTTCTTAAGAAAATAGCATTTGTTCCAACACCTGGTGCTATGTATGTCATAAATGTCACCTGTCATTCCTGGCATTTCTCCACTACACTACATGCCACAGAGCAACACTCCTGTCTGCATTTTCATGTCCCAAACACCCAGACTACCCAGTGCCGCCTGGAAACTGTTGATGAATAGCCACTGAGTCACGTTAACTTCCACACTGATTAACGTTACTCCCTTTCCTTCTGGAGGACAGTCTACCTAAACAGAGCAGTGTCCACATCTTGAGAAGAAGACAAGAAGTTGCTAGATTTACTCCTGATCTCTGGTGTAGATAGGGATGCAGGTGAAATCAGTTTTTAAATTCACTTTTTTTTCCGAACTTTATATTATTTTATTAGTTGAAGATTTTATACAATTACAAAATGAGAAAGTTCATGCCAACAAAACATATACTCATTCCTTTTTAATTAATTAATTAATTAAGTTAGTTAGATAGTTATTATTGGTTACATTTTATTAACTTTGTATCCCAGCTGTATCCCCCTCCCACATTCCCTCTCAGTCCCACCCTTCCTCCCTCATCTTTTTCCTGCCCTTTTCCAAGCCCAAAGTTTAGGGAGGATCTCCTCCCCTTTCATCTGATCCTGTTTTATCAGGTATCTTCAGGACTTACTGCAAAGTCCTCCTTTGTGGCCTAACAGGGCTGCTCTTCCCTTGGGGGTGGGAGGTCAAAGAGCCTGTCATTGAGTTCATGTCAGAAATACTCCTTGTTCCCCTTACTAGGGTACCCACTTGGATACTGATCTATCCTGGGCTACATCTGAGCAGGGGTTCTAGGTTATATCTACACATGGTCCTTGGTTGGAGAAACAGTCTCATAGAAGATCCCTGTACCCAGAGATATTTAGTCCTTGTGGAGCTTTTATCCTCTCCAGGTCATATTAACTCCCCCTTTCATAGGATTCCCTGCACTCTGCCCAAGGCTTGGTTACACTGCTTGATGCACTGCTAGGTAGTCTTTCAGGGGCCCTCTGTGGTAGGTTCCTGTCCTGTTACATACATGTTTTCTCCTACATCCAATGTCCATCCCAATTTTCTTTCTAAGCGAGGATTGATCATCTTACCCCAGGTCCTCTTTCTTGTTTATCTTCTTTAGGTGTATAGATTTCATTATGTTTATCATATCTTATAGGTCTAAATTCTTTTTTTTTCACTTTTTTTTATTTTCGTGGCTTAGTTTATTTTTTTTCATCAATTACACTTTATTCATTCTGCATCCCCCCATAAGCCCCTTTAAATTCACTTTTATTTTATTTTATTTGTCTTGGGCTAGCATACATAGTGTGTTTCTTTAAGGCATTTTCGTACATACAAGTCCAAATATGGTGTTTTCTCCCCTCTGGTCCTCCCTCACAGTCTTCACATTTTAAAATTTAAGTGCCAGGGTAACAAGATTATAGCTATATCTCCAGGGAGAAAGTAGATCTGATTTTGTGTAAGCCATAGGAGCACAGGCAGACATCTTATCTGATGGAGAATGGCTGGGAGTGAAGGAGCCAGAGTTCCTTGGGCACCTGGGAGTGTGCAATTCATTTTCCTGTGTTCTGGTAACCACACAGAGCTACTCCTCCCATTTTCAGAGCAAGGGAAGTAACGTTTCAACAGATCATCAGTGCAGACAGAGCACAACGATGTCAAGTCAGTGCTTTCTGCCTTGAACTAAATCTGATAGAAGATTTCTAATAAAGGGAGAACAATTTAATTCGACCTTATTTCTTGGGGCAGGTCAGAGGTGACAGCAGCGATGCATTCTGCACTATTCCTAAGACTCAGAATTCTCTCACTCTTTAGAGGGACCAACGCCCTCCAGGAAGGAGTCTCTCTGGCTGAGCAATGCCTCTAAGCCCCAAATAGAGCTAACCCAGAAGAACACTTGTATTCTGAGTTCTTAAACTTTGGTAGGGGATGGGAAGGATAAATAAGGGTACCCAGGGCACATGGGTAATGCACACACACACACATTTATACTTCATATTGCATAGCAGAAACTGCATACACATGCCGTCACTGGCTTCGCATGGGTTAGTGATTTGTTTGTTCTGAGCTAAACTGTGCCCAGCCCACATGTTCCTATAGAGTACAAGGTTGATACAGATAGACACTAACTAGACTCCATTCTGTAAGAAGCACCTGAGCCTAGACACCCATAGGATGAGGGCAGAGTGCAGGGATGAGTACAGGAGAGTCGTGACACATACGTCTCAGAAACATGGCTGAGCACCAGAGCAGAGGGACAAGACTAGGCTCTAGAGTGACTGACTGCCTTTGCCTCCTACCCTTCGTACCCTCTGCCCCACCTTGCTGGCAGGACGTGAGCTGTAATGCAGTGTTTACAGTATTACCCTGCTGTGGACTCAGACTGCCCCTGAAGATTCAGTCCGTTTCTGCTTGTTGGGTTGGTGGTGACAGGCGCATGAGTCTCTGCATCACTGCCAGAACAACACAGGTCTTTCTTCTGGGCACTGACATGCTCAGTGAGAGGCTGTCCTGCAGGGCCAGCAGGGCAAGCTCAGGAGTAGGGCAATCTGGTATCAAAACTGAGGAGTCTTGGCTAAAGTGGAAGTTTGGGGAATGCAAGATTACTTAGGGTTTGTCTGTTTAGGATGAGGGGCCATACATAACTACCAAATGCCGGTGTTGGCATTATGGTTTATATTTGCTCTACGTCATTTTATCTTCATGATGAAAATAGAGGCAGGATAACACAGTGGCAAAGTGTTGCATTCTTCATGATCTGGGTTTATGCTTATTTTTTAAAAAACATATTCTGTGCATGCAGAAAGGGGGGGAGGGTGGAACGGGGAAGGGAGGAGGGAGGGGCTTATGGGGGGATACAAAATGAATAAAGTGTAATTAATAAAAGTTAAATAAAAAATAAAAAAACATATTTTGTGTGTGTGTGTGTGTGTGTGTGTGTGTGTATGTGTTTATGAGCACCCGAGTCGTGGCACATACATGAAAGCCAGAGGACAGCTTTGTGGAGTCAGTTCTCTCCTTTCACCTTCACATGGATTCCAGGGATTGGATTCAGGACATCAGGCTTGCATGGCAAGTGTTTTATCCACTAAGCTATCTCATTTGCCCTTACGTTGAATTTTGACTCACTATTGACAAGTGCCATCATGTCACCAATCTTATCATCTGTCAAGGAGGACTCACAGTATCGACTTCTATTGTGGGGGTTGAGCACAACACAGAATCAGCAAACTCAAGATGGGAAGGGAGGCACACAGTACCGGGCTGTCGTGCATGTCTGAGTGATACCCTATTGACAGCATCTCCCTGAGGGTAGGACCCACGTCCTTCCAGTTCCTTACTATGCCTTTACCTGCCCTTAATGCACATTAAATGTGGGTCAGAAAGAGGAATGGATTCATGATCGGCATGACAGAGGAAGGAGCAAAAGGGTACGACCTCAAACTAGGAGACCTAATTATAGTATTGACATTATAAAGGGAAGTAATAGTAAAAATAAAGTTAACTGAAAACCTCCAAGCTTTGCTTCCTGCTCCAGTAAGTTCTAGGGAGATAAATCTGTCTGTATAATGAGTTAGTTTTAAGTGTGTGTGCACACGCAAACACACAGACACACAGACACACACATGCACACACATACTGCAGAAGGAAGCCATTGATAATGGCCTTATCTCCAGGCCTCTGATTTCCTCTAGCTGACATGCATTCTGCAACTCAGGCCTATTGTGGTTTGGAACCAGGTACCAGAGAACTAGGTGCCCTCCTAGTAAGACTTTTTCCAGTGTCCCTCAGTACCCTGGTTCGACTCCCAGTCTGGATGTAAGTAGTTCATGGATTGCCCTGGGGACGAGGACGAGCTCCAGAGAACTCTAAAGGAAATGTTCATGGAACCCAAGAAAGCATTACTCACTGCATATGAGCAAGAGTTGTGCTTTGTTGACTCCATAGTTTAAGGGTGTCTGGCCATTCCTTCCTGGGTTTCCTCCTGCCTGGTTATGGTATTCAGGGCTAACTGTGTTCCTTCAGGCTCCTGAATCAGACCACAGGGCATGGCTGGGAGGGATCTAGACCAGTTAGCTCAGTAAAAAGCACAAGTGCCTGCTTACAGCAGCAGGGCTCCAACGGGCTTCAGGACTCAGAAAAAGGAAACAAGCATTTTCAGGGCTTGGCTCGAGGTTTAAGAGGCCCCGGTAGAAACTGCTCTTTATCTATGGCACCCCAGAAAGTCTGTAGCACCCATTATGAATTCCATAATGGGTGGGAATTTCATTTGACGTGGGATCCCAGCTCCTTTAGTTGTAAAAATGGCCACAACATTTTCCTTCTAGAATTGTGATGAAGATGGAACAAGATATATGTGGAGCTGCTTATATGAGCACCACAATGCTCACAGACTGGTAGGATTAACTTAGCAAATATGGCCATCTTACTAAAAGCAATCTACAGGTTCAACACCATTCCCATCAAAATTTCAACTCAATTTTTTACATATCTTGAAAGAGTAATACTTAACTTCATTTGGAAAAACAAAAAACCCAAGATAGTTAAAACAATCCTATACAATAAAAGAACTTCTGGAGGTATCTCCATCCCTGATTTCAAGCTGTACTAGAGAGCAATAGTAATAATAATTTAAAAAACCTACCTAGTATTGGCATAAATTGAATTGAAGACCAAGAAGTAAACCCACACACCTACAAATACTTGATTTCTGACAAAAGAGCCAAAACAATGGAAAAAAGAAAGCATTTTCAACAAATGGTCTAACTGGATGTCTGCATGTAGAATGTAAATAGATTCATATCTATCACTGTGCACAAAATTCAAGACCAAGTGGATCAAAGACCTCAACATAAAACCAGATACACTAAATATGATAGAAGAGAAAGTGGGGAATAACCTGGAACAAACTGACACGGGGCAACTTCTTGAACAGAACACCAACAGCTCAGGCATTAAGATCATCAATTAATAAATGGGACCCCAAGAAAGTGAAAATTTTCTGTAAGGCAAAGGACAATGTCAACCAAATGGCAGCCTACAGAATGAGGAAAGATCTTCATTAATCCTACATCTGACAGAAAACTAATATCCAAAATATATAAAGAACTCATGAAACTAGACATCAACAGACCAAATAACCCAACTGAAAATGAAGTACAGAGTTAAACAGAGAGAATTCTTAATAGAGGAATATTGAAAGGTCAAGAAACACTTAAAAAAATGTTCAACGTCTTTTGTCATCAGGGAAATGCAAATCAAAATGACTATGAGATTCCATCTTGACATCTGTCTGAATGGGTAAGATCAAACACTCAAGTGACAGAACATACTGATGAGGATGTGGAGCAAGGGGGACACTTCTCCATTGCTGGTGGGAGTACAAGCTTGTACAACCACTTTGAAAATCAATTTGTCAGTTTATCAGAAAATTGGGAATATTTATACCTCAAGAACCAGCTATACTACTTTTGGACATATACCCAAAAGATGTTCCACCATATTACAAGGACACTTGCTCAACAATGTTTACTGTAGCTTTATTTGTAATAGCCAGAAACTGCAAACAACCTAGATGTCGTTCAACCAGAGAATGGGTGAAGAAAATGTGGTACATACACAATGGAATACTACTCAGCTATTAAAAATGAAGACATTGTGTAATTTTCTGGCAAGCTTAGAAGTGGATAGTAGTCATAAAGTATAGGATAACCAAACTACAATCCACAGGCCCAAGAAGCTAAGCAACAAGGAAGGCCCAAGCGAGGATGCTTGTATCTCACTGAGAAAAGGAAAGAGAATAGAGATTGGGTGGTGGATGGATGGAGGAAACTGGGTGAGGGACAGGGTTTGGCGGAGTGATCAAGTGGGGAGAGAATGGAAGGAGAGTGCATGGGGAGAGAGAAATGGAATCTTTGTGTGTGTGTGTGTGTGTGTGTGTGTGTGTGTGTGTGTTTTGTATCTCTGAAATGAGCTAGAAACTTAGGACAATGGAAACTCCCAGGAACCTCTGTGGGTGACCCTAGCTAAGACTCTAAGCAATGAGGATATGGAGCCTGAAATGGCCATCTCCTGTAACGGGAAAAGACTTTCAATGGAGGGACTAGAACATCAACACAGCCATGAAACCTTAGACCCACAATTTCTCCTGCCAGCAGGACTTGCAGGGGGGAAAATGGAGCAGAAATTAAGGGACTGGCCAACCCATGACTGCCCCAGCTTGAGACCCATGTCATAGGAGAGAGCCTACCCCGACACTATTAATGATATTCTGCTATGCTTCTAGACAGGTGCCTAGCATAACCGTTAGCTGAGAGGCTTTACCCAGCAACTGATAGAAACAGATGCAGAGACCCACAGCTGTTTAGGCAGAGCTTGGGGAATCCTCTGGAAGAGAGGGATGGAGGATTGAAGGAGCCAGAGAGATTAAGGACACCACAAGAAAACACACAGAACCCATTGGGACCCACAGAGACTGAACCACCAAACCGAGGACATGCTTGGCATGGACCTAGGCCCTTGGCACACCTGTAACAGTTGTGCAGCTTGGTTATTATGTGGGATTTCTAACAACAGGAGCAGGAGCTGTCCCTGACTGTTGCCTGCCTTGGGAACTCTTTTCCCTAACTGAGCTGCCTTGCCTAGTAGCCACAATAGGAGAGGGTGTACCTAGTTCTATGACAACTTGACATGTCAAGGCAGACTGATGTTCATGGGAGGCCTCCCTTTCTCTAAGCCTTTTCTGAGGAGAAAGGGATGACAGGAGCATGACTGGGAGGTGAGATGAGAGAGAGGGACTGGGAGGAAAGGAGGAAGGGAAAGCTGTAGTGGGTATGCAAAATTAATTAATTAATTAATTAACAAAAAAGATGAGCACTACATAAGAAACCACGGGGAGATTGCATGAAAAACCAGAGCTCTTTGGATTGTGATATCAGTGTATTAGTTTTTAGGAAGTTTTAACTTTTATTTAGAATATTTCTAACTTCTACCTGGCAATTCTCTCAGTTTATTTGAAGTCATTGAATTTATCAAAATGAACAACATGGTATTTTAAAGCATTCAGCAACACATACACACACACAACATACACACATACACACACACACGTTACTATTTCAGAAGTGTCCTTTTTGGTGGTTCTGTTAGGAAAATCTTACTGTATAAAGAACCATTTCTAGAATAATCATCTTGTGTTACCTTGACTTATGCTATTGGCCTGTACTAATACCTCAGAAAACCCGTACAAAAATTCAACACTGTCTTCTGTGGTTCAGTTTCAACACTTGTGGCCTATGTCTGGATATTTCATTCAACACTTCTCAGATTGGAGCCCAGGTGACTTAGCCAGGATGTCTGGAAAGCGGGAAGACTTGTTGCCTAGCAACCAGAAACATTCAGCAAGATCCTATGCATCTTGAGTTTGGTGTTTGCAGACCTCCCAATTTTCTAATACACTGAGCAGATGTTAAGCCTCCTGTTTGAATTTTAAAGGCATAAAGCAGAGTAGTAGAAAATGGAGACAACACTTGCATTTGCAAACTAACAAATTGGCTTCAGCTCCAAATCTGGGAGTTTGCAGAGACTCATTTCCTTCATGTTGATTTTTCTTCTTCCTCCCTTAAATAGAACTTGTACAGTGCTATTTTTGTTTCCTTTAACCTATAAGGGGAGTTAAGCTTCTTATAAACCAGGGATGCTTGCTGAGAGTGTTGATAAGAAAGGTACAGATAAGAAAATAACATGTGAACATAATTCACTCATTCATTCATTCACTCACACATTTCTTCAACCATTCCTTTGCTCACTGGTAGATTAATTAGTAATCAAGAGCCACAAACATGACATACAAGAATTCAAGTGCCAGCTTTGTTCTCAATGACCATGTTTAAAATTATTTAACTTTTGCTAAGTTTCAACTTCTTCATAAGAAGGAATAATCACAGGGCCAATAATAGAGCCTGCTTCCTAGGGGCTTTGCAGGGAGTAGAGAATGAAGCCAGCACAGCTTGTGGACAACTGTAATACCATCGCTCACATTACTGTTGTTTATAAGGGTCCATTTAATGGCAGAGTATCACTCTGCAGCCAGATTGCTCATATAACTTTAAGCAAGTTTTGTAACTGCTTAGTGGCTCGGTGTTTTTAGGTATAAGATGAGATGACTGATTGATTGCATTGTTTTGAGAATTAAATAGACTACTAGTGCTTACTGAGAGTTGACTGCTGGCATGGACATCATCATCACCCACCACTGCCAGCAGAGTTACCAAGATGAACAACTCATGCCCCTGACTCTGCACAGTCCTATGAAAACACAAGCATCTCAGGATCATACCTAGCTCAGGGAACTAGGCAGTGCCTACCTCAAAGAGACCAGAAGATTGTAGACATCTCAAAAAGGGAGTGACCCTCCTCACATAGCCAACAGAAACTATAGTTCTGTCAAGCAATAGCCTTTCATGTGAAAATGGTTCATAAATTGGGCAGCTCCTAACAGGGTATAGTTTGGAGCATGTGGAAAAGACATTTATAAGATAAAAACTGGCTAAAGTTTGAACAATTGCCTTGCCCCAACTATCTCAAAGTGAAAGTCAAGGCAACTGACCTAAGGCCTTGTCACTTCTTGAAATGTGCTAGGCTTCATCTTCATTTTCTTTCAACTAGCCACTTACAGGAGTCATGTGTGAGCTGGATTCTGTGTGCTTGAGAGAACCCAGGGCCTTAGAAACATCTTCATCTCTAGGTCTCTAGGTCATTCTTTCCTTTCTTTTTCTTTTTTTCCAAGACAGGGCTTCTCTGTGTAGCCATAGGAACTCATTCTGTAGACCAGGCTGGCCTTGAACTCACAGAGATCTGCTGGTCTCTGCCTCCCTGAGAGCTGGGATTTAAGGTATGAGTCACCATTGCCCAGCTTCTATGTCATTATTATGTTCTTATGCTTCACTATACATTAGAATTGTTTTTAAAACTATTTGGTGCTCATGTTCCCCCCACAGAGGGTTTAGGAACTGTGGGGTATAATGAATCCTTAGGATGTTTTTAAAGTTCTTCGATGGCTTTAATGGGCACCCAAGTGCAGGATTACGGCAATCACCACACCACAGTTGGCAGAAGCACCTCAAGAGGTCTGTGAGTGTCTCACTTTGATGTTTGCTATGAGTGTAGAATTTAGAGCAGCAATTGCACCGCGGTGCTGTAGTTTAGATCTGAAATGTTCCACAAAGAATCATGGGCCAAAGATTTGGTTCACAGCTCGTAGACTTGCTGAGAGGTGGTAAAACTTTGAAAGGTGGGGCCTAGAGGGAGAAAGCTCACCAGGAGGTAGGGATCTAGGCCTCTTTTGCTTCTCTCTTCCATATTTTTTACCATGATCCACTATGTCACAGCATGCCCCAAAGCAATGGATCAACTTACCATGGACTTAATCTTTTCTCACTGCTAGGTTTGCTCTTTCGGGTCGTTTGCCACACAGATGAAAACCTAACGCAGTAACAATGCATTTGACATTTGTCTGCAATCTATTGTCTTATTTAGCCATCTTAATAATGCTGAAATATGCCTGATTTTTCTTTGTTTTATTTATTTATTTTTACGGGACAGGGTTTCTCTTCTGTGTAGCCTTGGCTGTCCAGGCTGAGATTTTGTGGACCAGGCTGGCCTCTAATCTCAGAGATCTGCTGCTTCTGCCTCCCGGAGAGGCAATCTGGAAGTGTTAGGATTACAGGCATGCACCATTGTGCCCAGCTAAATCTGCATACGTTTATCTTATTCACACAAACAAGAAAAGCTCTTAGCTCTGTCACTGAGAATCTCACCACTAGTAAGTACAACTGTGTCTACACAAGTCATCCCTTCAACCAGGCTCCCCGAAACTGGAGCCTGGAAGTCAGTGGTCTCACTTCCACATTCTCTCTCAGGCCTCTTCTCTTTCACCCCTACTTTAAATGGAAGGCATGGTTTGTTCACTCCGTGGGAGCTCTGGGCTGGGTTTTGTGTGCACGTACCAAGTGAAGACATCCTTGGTGGAGAAGAGCTTTGGTGCTCCCAGGGAGGCAGAAACCTTGTGCAGCCTGTAGTGTGAGCTTGAAGAGGACTGGGAGGTGAGGAGAGAACGTTGCTGGTAGAGCTGGGCCAGGTCAGGTGTACAGCTGCTCTTGTAGCTAGGGAAGGATCTGGGGCCTGGCCTGTGTGAGGCAAGAACACTGTCCTTCTTTCTTGGTGTTCCCAAGGACTCAGCTTTGACTGGAAGTTAGATTGTGAGCTCAGAAAGATAAAAGATAAAGGAGACATCTTGCTTAGTCACCTGCTTGGGTTTTAGAACAGTCTGTGTTTTGTGCACGCCCTAGGTTGTTTCAGCACTCTCAGAAAGGCTGGAGGGAGGGAGTGGCTGATACTGCCCCACAGTCCAAACAGCCCCTAATCACAGAAAGAAACAGCAGCTGCTGTGTAAGGAGGCCCTATTGTGCTGGCATTTTGCATACATTATCTCATTTAATCACAAAACACGGAGCATTTGGAAGTGTGGCAACTCTGCTACAAATAAAAGCGTGGAATCTGAAGGCTAAAGTGTTTTGCAGAACATGAACTGGGTGGAAATTTGGGAACTAGACAAATATTTCCTGCCTCCAGCTTGACTCCAAGTACGGGCTGGCTGTGAGGAAATGAGGCGCCGGCAGGGTGTGTGATGGAGTGTTGACCTCACTCAAATGAAGATCTGAAAAGACAAGCGTTCCTCTCCCAGGCTGCAGAAATAGCTCAGTCGGTAAATTGCTTACCACACCAGCATAAAATCCTGAGTTCAATGCTTAGAACATATATATATATATATATATATATATATATATATATATATATATGTAATCCCAAACAAAAAGAACCCGGGTATAGTGGCCTCTTTTTAGAATTCCAGCGCAGCGGAGGTGAAGACCAGGTGATCCCTGGGGTTCCAGGTCTGTGAGAAAATTTGAAATTTGTCTCAGTAAGCAAGATGGCTGACGTCTGAAGAAGACCCTTGGCTTCCACGCGCACATACATGCACACACTCTCTGTACCCCAGATTCTTTTTCCCTCTTTGAACACTTTCAGGTGTCTTTGATTTGATATGATACAGAGATGAGGAGGAAGAAAGCAGGGGGTTGATAAGTTGAAGTTCAAAATATATTTCCGCATTTATAACCATCTAAGTCTCCCCCCAACCCCCTCCCCCCACTTCCTTTTTTCTAAGTAAATTCATTTAATAGGATTAAGGCATGGCCCCGCCTACCATTCTATTTCCTGGTGGAGATGGCTTTACCCCAATCTGAGTGTTTTGTGTTAAGTGTAATTATTTCAGCTATACTGATTCCAAATAGCAGTTCAGAGCTTAGAAATGAATGATTAAGAACAGTTTTGTTAGAAAAGACAAGGCTATAATGGACAACTATAAAAAGCATTCTTTTTTTAGTCTTTCCCAAAATACAAATATTGCATAGCCCTTCTGGCATGCATGAGTATTGCAAACTCACTTTCAAACGTTACTTCCTGTGTGATTCAGCTTCAGTGTTAACACTTCAGCAATCACTGATGTCATGAAAACAAAACCCGCTCTTGTGTGTCACCTGAGAGCAGGCAGCAAGATACCATGCACAACCCCAAGGTGACTGATCCTGCTCTTGGTGAAGCTGATCTTATTCTTAGGATGATTTGATGCCCAGTCAAGCCTGATCCTGACAGGTGTTGGCAATGTCCACATAGACGGTCCTGGTCCCAAGGAGTGGCTTAGAGGTTATCTGCGTGGCTTCCATAGGCTTGGTTCTTCCTCTCTTCTATGCTGTTTGATATAAGAAAGAGTTTGCCAGAAATGTGTCCTGGCAAAACATGTGTGGGCCATCCTGAGCTGCCCGGTCAGGGACTCAGGATAGGGCTCTGCCCGAGAGTGTGGGCTGAAGCCGCTGGAAAGTCTATGCAGAGTCTTGTTGGCAGGCAGGCTCCCAGGATGTGGCTGCAGGAGGAGCCCAAGTTGCTCCTTGGGTTAGGGTAGAGGCAGAGGCTCTCAGGAGAATTAAGGAAAAGGCCTGGGATTTTGGCTTAAATAGTCAGAAGCTTTTTAAAAAAAGTGTATTTTTGAGTCTGAAGAGAAGAAAAGTATGACCCTGATGGTTGTGGTGTTGATATGTCCCTGGGGAGGTGGAAATAGAAACGAGAAGGTCTGGAGATCTGTGAGATCTTGATTTTATAGGAGTTAGTCTTGGAAAGCTGCTGGAAAGTAGCCTGGCCCTTCAAACACAGTTTCTTCCTTTCTAGGATGAAATTAAAGAGACCTCATGAAGGTGCAGGGGCTGGTGTGATCCAGAGGAAATGAACTGGAACACTTTCTTCTTGTTAGCCGGTGTTAAAGCGTGAGAAGGCCCACTTGCAACCTGAGCCGTACATTCTTCCGTTGTAAGAAAGGCTGGAGGGATTGGCCTTCTTGTTCTCCCATTTTCACAGGGTCTTTAAAGACGGGAAGGTGTTTGGCCACAGCCATTCTGACAGCTACAGTACCACTAGATATCCGAGACTACTGAGCACTCCAGGTGTAGCGCCTGTGATTGATGGCTGCCATGTGGTCAACCCTGACCTGGATGGCTTTGAACCTGTGGGAATGCTGTCCCAGGTATTTTACAACTAGCATGAAACAAAGAAGGATTTGTCTTTTACAAGATGATCTGTCTCCCTGGGAGCTACCATGACATCTAAACTATCATAGAACATTTATTTGGGAGCATAATTTAAACTATAAGGCAAATTAAACAGAAGGCACATTACTTTTTAAAACTAGACACTTGAAACTAGGCTGTTGTCTACGGAGGATGGAGGATGTTGTCTATGTCAAATTGGAACTACCCAAAAATAAACCCTCTAATGACTATTGCAGCCATATTTCTCAAATCCCAGTTTTACAGCCTCAAGAAATTTCCTTCTGGGACCCAAGCCTATGTTCACGGGTCTCTAAAGAAAGGTGTTTCTTTTATTGCATAAGATAGTCACTTTAGACACGCCCTCCCCCATCGTCTTTTAGCTCAAAGCCTTTAGAATTTTGTGGATGGATGGCCTTACAGCAACATCTCATGATCAATACCTGAAATCACTCGCTCGAATCACTCACTATTTTGAGAACACTCAGCTCTATGAACAATGATTCATGTGAAAGAGCCAAGATGTACCCACCCATGGAATCATATGTGTAGACACACATGCAAGGCCTACGGAGAGCCTAAAGTGCCTGGTAGCTGGAAAAATGTCATTAATACAGTTGTTCAGTCCCCTCTCCTGCTTCCTATCTCATTCTCACCCCCCCTTTTTTTTCCTTTTCCTTTTAATTATCCCTTTCCTGTTGTTCTTCATTATGTGACAACTTTAATGGAGTTAGGGGGGGTCTGTGTGATGAACTTTGACCCCTACCCTCTTGTCTCAGCTCTCTCCTCTCATCCTCATGGAATGAAGATACATGGTTAGCTCACAAAATTAGCACATGGCTACCTCTATCTGCACCCAACTGGTAAAGCTGGAGGAACCAGCCGGGCCAACGGTGCTTAGCCAGGAATAAAAGAAGGAGACTATATTTGTGCACTTTGAATCAGGCATTAGACACTCTCTGGTGTAGAGTGTGTGCTCCAACTCTATCTGCCTCATCAATCTGCCTTTCTAGAAGATGGAGACTTGATAGTGACATCTCAGAGGGGTTTCACAGGCCTTCATTAACAATTTTTAGCATTGACATTTCCATAGAAGTGAATACCTTTGGAATTTCAAAGAAAAAAACCCCACCTGATGAAGTCTATTTTTTTGCTTTGAAAAACCCACATAGAATGTAAACAGAATTTGTTGGCTTAGATTGGTTGTCCCAGAGATGTGCTGCAGGGAGGGTATTTGGCTCTTGCAATGCAGCTCAGCTGGGCTCAGTGTGACATTCAGCCAGGCAAATGCTGTTGCACTGAGAACCCGATTTTACAGAAGCTTTCCAGTTTCATGAGATCTCATTTATTGATTTTTGATCTTAGAGCCTATCCTGTTGGTGTTCTGTTCAGGAAGTTGTCTCCTGTGCCAATGAGTTCCAGGCTCTTCCTCACTTTTTCTTCTAACAGCTTTAGTGTGTCTCGTTTTATGTTGAGGTCTTTGATCCATTTAGACTTTAGTTTTATTTAAGGTGATAAATATGGATCTATTTGCATTTTTCTACATGTAGATAACCAGTTAGACCAGCACCATTTTTAAAAGATGCTATCTTTTTCCATTGTATGGTTTTGGCTTCTTTGTCAAAAATAAAGTATCTGTAAGTGTGTGGGTTTATTTCTGGGTCTTCTATTCAATTCCATTGATTCACCATTCTGTTTCTATGCCAGTACCATGCAGTTTTCATCAGAACAAAACAACATCATACAGACTGGGAAAGGATCTTCACCAACCTTATATCTGACAGAGGGCTAATATCCAAAATGTATAAAGAACTAAAGAGGTTAAACACCAACAAACCAAGTAATCCAATTAAAAATGGTTTACAGAACTAAACAGAGAATTCTCAATAGAATGGCAGAGAAACACTTAAAGAAAAATGTTCAACGTCCTTAGTCATCAGGGAAATGCAAATCAAAATGACCCTGAGATTTCACCTTACACCCATCAGAATGGCTACGATAAAAAACTCAAGTGACAACACATGCTGGAGAGGATGTGGAGAAAGAGGAAGCCTCCTTCATTGCTGGTGGGAATATAAACTTGTACAACCACTTTGGAAATCAATCTGACACTTTCTCAGATAATTAGGAATAGTGCTACCTCAAGATCCAGCTATACCACTCCTAATATATCCAAAAGATGCTCAAGTATACAACAAGGACATTTGCTCAACCATGTTTGTAGCAGTTCTATTTGTAATAGCCAGAACCTGGAAACAACCCAGATGCCCCTTAACTGAGGAATGGATACAGAAATTGTGGTACATTTATACAATGGAATACTATTCAGCTATTAAAAACAAGGAAATCATGAAATTTGCAGGCAAATGGTAGGAACTAGAAAAGATCATTTTGAGTGAGGTAACCCAGAAACTGAAAGACACACATATACTTACTCGTAAGTGGATATTAGATATGTAATATATAATAAACATACTAAAGAAGCTTAAGTAGCTAAACAACAGAAAGACCCTAGGGAATATGCTCAATCCTCATTAAGAAGGACAAATGCAATAGACATTCAAAGCAGGAGAAGACAAGGAATAGGACAGGAGCCTACCACAGAGGGCCTCTGAAAGACTGCTGTTTAAGTTATCAAAGCAGAGGCTGAGACTCGTAGCCAAACTTTGGGCAGAGTGCAGAGAATCTTAAGAAAAAAGGGGGAGATAGAAAGACCTGGAAGGGACAGAAATTCTAAAAGGAGACCAATAGGGCAAACAAACAAATAAACAACCCCCCTCAAAACCCTGAGCCCTGGCGGCCCTGAAGAGAATGATACCCCAATCAAAGACAATGCAAAGGACCTAAAACCTCAGCTCGGAGGTAGCCCATAGACTCAGTCTCCAAGTGGGGTCCCTAGTAAGGAAAGCAGGGTCTTTCTCTGTCATGAACTCAGTGGAAGGCTCTCTGATCACCTTCCTCTGGAGGATGAAGCCTTGCCAGGCCACAGAGGAAGACAATGCAGCCAGTTTTGATGAGACCTGATAGACTAGGGTCAGATGGAAGGGGAGGAGGACCTCCTGTATCACTGGACTAGGGGAGGGGCATAGGGGGGAAAAGAAGGAGGGAGAGTGCAATTGGGAAGGGACAAGGGAGGGGGCCACAACAGGGATACAAATCGAATAAATTGTAATAAATGATAGTAATAATAATAAAGGTGTTGGGAAAAAAAGAAACTGATTTTAGAGTATTTCCATACAAGAATAGTTTCTCCTCTCCCTCTCTGTACATGATGTATGCACACATGTATGTGTGAACACGTGAGTGTGTGCAGAGGATGTTAGAGGCTGCTGCTGTCTTGCTTTATTGCTTTCTGCCTTTTGTCCTTAGACATGCTCTCTGACTGAACCTGGAAATCATAGTTTCAGATAGTGCTGTCTGTCAAGCAAATCCCAGCCATCCTCCTGTCTCTGACGCACCCTGAGAGCTTATGGCAACAAGCACAGTAGATTGCTGGGGATGAAACTCAGGCCCTCATGTCTGTGCAGCAAGCTTTCCCATCCCCTGCGCCCCCGACCCTTTCATCATGAGGGTGTAGGTACAGAGTGGCAAGAACTGAGTTGTTGTATCTCAAGGACCATTTGCTGACGGCATCTTTTCAGATCTCTTGCCCAGTCTCAGTCATACCACAAGCAGGGGACTTTAGAATGCTGTGTGCTGTAAGGTGAGGCCTCCTCACAGGCTGAAGGCTCCATGATGTGACAGTATGGACCATACACTTTCTACACACTTGCTTACTTATTAAGAATTTGTTTAAAATGGAATCTATTTTTTTAAAAATTGATAATTTAGATGGTTAGATAGTTTGGTAATTTAGATTACACACTCCACAGAAAACCAATACTAAACAAAATGTAACAACATAGCACTAAAATAGTTTAGCTAGTTTAATTGGTTCTGTATTTGTGAACAATTGATATAGGCTTTTGTTTTGTCATTATGTCTGCACAGAATTATCTAGAAGATTAGGTGAGATTATGCATATGAAAATGCTTGGTGAACTCAAAGGCTTACTGACCAGCAGGGAGTCACTGGGGGTGATTTTCAGAGGGGCTTCTATATTTGGATTGCAGGTTGGTCCCAGCAGATGGTTTCTAAGCTTCCTTCCGACCTGGAGCCTGGGAAGTGGAATCTTCCTTAGGTGAGCTCTCCAGTGCGCTGCACCTGAGTGTGCAAGCCTTTCTAAAGGAGACCCCTATTATGTGCTCAATCTGTTTCCAAACATTCTCATCATTTGAATAACGTGAGGCTAATATCGCCAAAAGACTAAGCCTAGGGGAACAGATCTCTCCATCTGTCTTGGCAGTGCCTTCCTGGCTTCCTCCCTATCCTACCTCTCTTCTATTCCTCCTCCCTGGAGCTTTCTCTTTCTCCCCTTCTCTCCCTCCTCCAACTCCCACTCCATCTTCTTTCACTTTCTTCTTTCTCTTGCTTTTGTTTGCTTAGGTTCCGAATTGTTTCACAGCAGTTATTTGACTTTCTGTGGATTGTTTTAGCATATCAAATCTTTGTTCCAAACTCTTTGGGGGGGGGGGGCTTGTTTTATGCTCGTATTGTGACTTGATGAAAGGATAAAAACTGTTTTAGAATAGAAGGCTATCTAACAGTGAGTGTTAACACAATAATCATCAAGATTATCAGTCATCGTTTTGATATGTACAGTAATGTGGTCACATAAGAGATAATATTTTTCTTAATAACTGCTCAATAACACCATTACAATTTGTCATTCATTTGGGTTGATAACTTTGACATTTTGTTGCACGGACTAGACCTAGACATGCAGTTTGGTCATCATGTGGGTCCCCTAACAATGGGAGTAGGGGCTGTCTCTGACTCGGTTACCTGCCTTTGGAGCCCTTTCCCATAGCCGGACTGCCCCGTCAGGCCTCACTAGGAGAGGATGCACTTAGTACTGCTGTGACTTGAGGCACCAGGTGGGTTGTTACCCACAGGGACCACCCCTTCTCTGAGGAGAAGGGGAGAGGGAGGTGGGGAGGAGGAGGGTGTAAGGATGCGAGTGGGAGGAGAGGAGGGAGCAGCGGGGCTTCATTCAGGATGTGAGGTGAATAAATAAATACATTAATTAATGGAAAAAAGGAAAAGAAAGCAAAAATTTTAAACTATGCACACCTTCACTAAGTTATTTAATAGTTTCTCTTATATAATTTTAAATGTACATAATCTAAATTTACACAAAAATATCGATCATTCCACATTAGAATGTGGTAGGTCCTTCTCTGTCTTCGGCTGGTATTTCTGGAACCTCAGGTCAGCCAAACAATGCATAGGAAAACAAAAATACCAGAAGCAATGGAGTAAACACTCCCAACTTCCTTTAAATAGGCACTTCACATGTGTCCAGCTGCCTCTGAGTCCCTGATATGACCCTGTTTTCCTTTGGATATTTTCCATAGTAATATTTCTACTTGTAAAGGAGATGCTGTGGAATAAATATTTTGTATAATGTGAGTGGAGTGAAAGACTCCATTTGTAATATGAATTTACTTTCTAACACATAAGGTTTGGCATGTGTTTTTGTTTGTTTGTTTGTTTTATAGAATCTCAGAATTTTTTATTTAAAAATTTATAAGGCACAGAGATTTCCATAAACATTGTGTTTTAGACCAGAACTGATGATGTTGAGAAAAGGTTTCTCATTGTTGCATAGGCTGGTCTTGGACTCATGGTAATCCTCCTCCCTCAGCTTCCTGAGTGCTGGGAACCACTATACACAGGTTCATAGATTTTTTTTCTCTGTACTTCCTACATTTTACATTCTTCTGCATTTTCTTTTATATGTGAAGGACCCTGTAGAAACATTTGCTGTTCCTGGAGCAGCAAGCTCTGGTACCGAAGCCAATACATGCTGGCTTCAGGAACATGGACAGCAGTTGACACCTTAATTACTTTTTAGCTCTATTTTTTTCTCATACTCATAATTTCTTTTTGTCTTGTCTGTAAGAATTAATGTATATCTACGTACTGCTAAATTTAAAAGTTTCACAAAACTATGTAATTTGGGCTAGAAGCCTAATTTGTGGTATAAGCATTACAAATGCTACCTTTCTGTATCTGTTTTTCATTTCCTATCATTGCTTCTAAAACTTCAGCTAAAATTAAAAAAAAAAAAAAAAAAGCAGCCATGGGCCTCTGAGGAAGAGGTTCTGCTGTCACAATGAGAACGTCCTCAGAGCATCAGCCCCAGAGTAGGCACGCTTATCCAGTTCTGCATTGTATAGGTTCTATTTTGTAGATTCTCCTCATTATACATTCGTAACCTTCCAGTGCATTAGTTATTGTTTTCTGTTCGGTCACTCAATTCAGAATCCAAGATACACCAACCAATGATGTTTGATGACAAAGTTCCTGAAGTTTTCATGAAAATGTGATCATACGCTAGGAGCTTAAAACTTGAGGAAATAACTTCCACAGCAGCTCTATTTAGTCTAGACACAAGGAGGCTGAAGTTGTGTCCCAAAAACTGAACCTTAAACTATTGGCCATGGGACACCATCTCCCTGAGCTTGTGGGGTCTTAAACTTATTACTTCCATCTTTCCCAGCCATCACTGGAAAACCAAAGCTGGGAGCTGTCAGTCATGACTCTGCCTAATTATCCATTCCTGAGTTTTCACACTTTTACCCAATCATTTTCCTGCCCTCATCTTTAATCCACAAACCCAGGAATATCCCCCAAACATTAATTGATTGAGTCTCCATAGCAGCAGTGGACCCTCAGTTCTCAGGGTCTCAGTAGAAAGAGTGCCCTAGTACCAGGTACGGGCATTTTTATTTCAACTGTATTTGCTTCTAATTTCTTTTTGAAGAAGAAAGCTTTTCTTTTCCCAAAAAGTTTGGGTTTACTTTTGAAGTTTTTAAAAAATTCTTTTTCTTCAGTTACATTTTAATGGTGTTTTTATTAAAAAAATAATAATAAGAAGAAGAGGATGAAGTACCTAAAATGCCAGTGTCCTATAGTATTTTCTAACAGTCTTGAACAGTCCTAAGACTTCTGTAGTATTTTCCCACTAGTCTGTGCTGTTGGAAACAAAAAGAGATACCATGGAGAATAATAACCAAAGTTCTGGTCCTGTAGCGAAACTGTTCAGGCCTCTGTGACTCCTCCGATCCGCAGTGACCTTTGCAGGTCTCCTCACATGACTCCTGGGAAATATGCTAATTGCCACAAACAGCAGGGCACCTCAGGTTCCTGCAGGGTGCACATCCCTAGCTATCTCTGCAAACGTCCTCCTTAGTCAAACCAACTGGATTCCCACTGGGCAGCAATGCAGAAACTGCTACTCCTACGCACAGGTCTGGTATAAAAGTATAATGAGATTCAACAAAGAAATTGTGGGCTTGAACATTAATCTTTCTTTTATCAGGATGTGACCCAAGAATACCTGATTTGACTTTCTGCATTGTTATTCACAAAGCTCCCTGTCCTCCTGTGGAAGGAAACCGGGGTTAGCTCTCTTTCAATGGCACCGCCTTCAATTTGGAAAATGTCATGGTGGCAGCCAGTGGAATGGAGCGGAATCTTCATTCTGATGCCCAGTGCCATCCTTCTGCAGACTCCTGAGTGGAAATACAGGGCGCTGTGTGTTTGCCTTTGTAACCTATACTTGTTCTTGAAAAGTGTTTATTTTCCTAAGTCAAGTCTGCTTAAGGGAAATTCCACATTCACATAAATTTCACAGCAACACAGAGATTCTTGCTCACTTCTTCCATAGTTTATGAAACCTAACGGAACAGCAACAAGGCCACCTGCACTTTGCATAAACTACGATCTGATGTTCACTGGAACGTGCTTTTCCTTTTTTAAATGCAAGGTTCCCTGAACTAACCAGACAGAGTATGTTTAGATACCCCCTTAACCCATCAGTGAAGCCAGTTAGTAACTCGCTTTTCCTCTTGTGGTTTTTATTTGGGCAAAGGACTTAATAATGAAAGGTAACCACATAAATGGCTGCTCATCATACACAGCTATGTCCTGGAGACACTCACTCCCCTGTGTAGTGGGGTTCTTCACACTTTCTCTCCAAAGGTAGCACTGCAGTATTTGAGGGGACAGCACAGACAGGAAGGCCATTTTTGCCTTCTTCACTTCCTCTGAGACAAGTCATCCAACCCAGGAAGGACTTTCCTGATCTCCTCTGGAGACAAGTCTTAAGGCCTCATGACGGAAGAAGTGCCTTCTCTGGACCAAAAGGAAGGAGCATCCTTATCTCTGAAGATACAGGGACACAGAGAACAATGTGAGAAGCCAGGCCCTTTGACAGTCCTCATAACTCCTTACCATACTCTAACCACAGTTCTCCACGACTACCTACTTCTTCATCAAAACCGGCATTACAGATCACAGCCAGTATTTATTTGGGTTTTCACTTATTCGTGGAGGTTTCTGCATTATGGAAACATATTTTAAATTCAATTGCATGTTTCTCTCTTGTTAGCTTATCTTTTACCATAGAAATCTCAGCCACGCCATGAACAAAGACATTTCTCATTCCTTCCCTGTTGAAGTTTAGTTCCCTGTTTGCCGATGTGTGTGGCCATCACGGCTTTCCTTGTTTCTTTCTTGGTGAAATGATTAGGAGTTGTTTATGGAAGAATGCTAGCTGTATCTGTGATCAACATTTCACAGTGGTTCTACGAGAATGCGAGCTTATGGTAGTGGTGCTTTGCGGTAACACCTGGGGGAGGTTCTCCTTTGATTAGCCGGTGATTGGTGTACAGGAGGCATTTCCTTCTGACTTGAAAGTCTAAAGCATAGTTTACTAAGGAAACAGTGAATGGACTTATGAGGAGCACAAGTAGGTTTTCCTACCCTTTGTTCCTACACATGGCCACTTATTTCCCCAGAATGAAACTCTGAAGGTGGCAGCTCTTGCCAGACTGTGGGGGCCTTGCTGAAAAACTCTGTGCTGAGGAGATACAAATTGCTCTGGTTTGGAGTTAATAACTATTTGACAAAATATTCCTATCTCCATTTCAATAGCCCTGTCAGGCAGTAGATGATGTTGTGTGAAAACAAAGCGGCGTGAAATATTAAATATTAATCTCTTTATTAAAAAAATGAAACCAGTGCTGGTGATCTGGCAAGGATGACGGGTGGATAGCTAGCTGTTTTGCTTTCTGGATGTCTTCTTATGGTCCAAAAATCCACAGTCTGACATGTGGTAACCTCATGCCGTGGTGTCACAAGATGATATGCCTGTGGAAGACTTCCCCTTAATGTGGAAATGGATAATTGGCCAAAGCACTGAAAATAAGTGACTGTTGTATATGCAGCCCTAGGTATGTCATCTATATCAAGTTCCTGATATACATCTGGGACAGAAAGCAAATAAGAGCTCAAGGATGGAGAACTGTGCTATGAAGTGCTCTGCTCTGAACAGACCCGCCAGTGCAATCACGACCACACATCACCCGTGCTTACTTACACACGACCTCACAAGATTTGGCCCTGTCGACATTCTGTCGTAGGTGTGTGAGGAGTTCATGAGGCCATACCCTTCCATGTAGAGCCGTTGGTGGTTAGTGGCTGCCGGAGGAGGCCACCTTTTTCAGTGATAGGTACTGGTAAGTTATCCGTGTTACAATAAACAACCCTTCACCCATGACATGCAGGCAACCCCAATTAAACCCAGTGGATATACACACAAAGGCACAAATGAAAGTAGAAAGGGTATTGTCTGAGAAGGTGGAGTCTGCTGGGAAAGGGGGCAGGGAACAAGTGAAGATGATAGGGTGAATACAATCACAACAAATTGCATATATGTATAAAAATGCCAAAAGAGAAATTAATAATAAAAAAAAAACTTTGTTGTGCTTATTTTTAAAATAATATTTATATCATGGGGTGGGAATGTACGTTCCATGACATACATGTGAAGGTCAAAGAAAAACCTCGTGGAGTCGTTTTTTCTTCCCATTTACAGGTTCCTGGGACAGAACGCAGATTGCCAGGCTTGTTTGGCAAGTGCCTTTATCTCATGAATGATCTTGTCACTGAGTATATCTTATTTAGGCTGCACTGTGGGGTTTTGTTTGTTAATCATGGCCTGTTTCATGAGCTTCTAAAACACTGACATTATTGGTCCCAGCCCCAGCTCCATGCCTATATGTCAAGAGAGACAGTGTCCGAGGCTGCAATGGATATAAACCTGGACTCACCCAAGGCAGAGCCCATACTCCTTTACCAGGTCACGCCATATCCTATAATCAGGAGACAGCTGTGACCACAAACCCAGGGAGAACCTGGTGCAGGTAGCCACCTCCCCTCCCAACCCCCATGGAGAGCCATCTGATATGAAAGGTTCTGAAAGAGAAGACTGAGAAATGGAGGGAGGCTTCCCAGATGGGAGCAACCTATCATTTGTTTAGGTAATAAGTGGACCACACAGGAGAGAGCTCCGGATAAGCACTTGCTAAGACTGTGAAGTCAGGGACAGTGACAGAGAGGAGCCTTAGTCGCACCAGGCCACGGAGCTTTCAAAATGTGTCCATTATGTTCTGGGTTGTTCTGTAAGTAAAACACATACCAGAGTTTGAAGATATAAAAAGGAAAGGAAAATACTTCATTCGTGATTATTATGATAGTTTAGGTCAATTAAAGTAAGTCATAAAAATTAATTCAAACAATTTCTTTGATTCAGTATAGCCATTCGGCAATTTGAAATTTCTTCTTGCTTCCATTTGTGATTCTCACAGTTTTGCTTTGGGACAGTGCTGACCTTGTGAAGAATCCTCTTAAGAAATACTGAGTAGATGAGTGATAAAGGGAAATTATACTTGAATGCAGTCCCCTGCTATAAGTTAAAAAAATTACCGGAAGATACCAAATGGATGACTAATAATGACTATTATGCATTGATTATGTGACAATCACAGGTGTCTCTCTTAATCCCACAAACACCGTGGTCTCTCTGTGCTTTCTGCTTTACAGATGGGAAAGACTGAGGTTTAGCAGCAGGAAGTAGCTTTCCCCTTTGGGTGTGATTATGAAACATTTGGGAGGTGGAGCCTCAATACAGAAAGTGAGTCACTGGGGACAGGCTTTGAGGTTTTATAGCCTGCCCACTTCTTATCTGTTCTCTGCCTCCTAACAATGGATGCAATGTGACCACCTTCTTACACTCCTGCTGCCCCTGCTGTCCTCCTCAGCAGGGACTGTTTCCCTTCAGACTGCAATCCACACAAGCCCTTCCTTTCTTAGACTCCCCCTTCTCAGGTATGTGGTCATAACAATGAGGAAAGTAATCAACACAGAATGTCCTTGCACTTGTCCAGAGAAACAGAGAATGGTATAAGCGACTCATGTGAGACTGTGGCAAAAGAAACACTTGAAACACTACAGCAGAAGACCAGCAGGCTCTGAGCAGCAAGATAAAGGATCCACACTATCTTTGACTCAACCTGTGGGGCTAGTGAGAATAGTAGAATCCTAAATTAGGGTTTTAGTGGTTAAAAGAAAATCTCTGGGTCTCCAAGCTCACTAGCAGAATTCATTTCAGTAATATATACATAGTAGGCTTCCTCTATATGTAAGGCATTGTCCAGTATATGGAAGGCGTTTAAATAGGACAAGGCAAAAAGAACTATAAAATATAACCCTCGCCTCCTATCACTGTGAGTGAGCCTCTGAAGCCATCAGGAGGTAGCAAGGTTGCCCTGGTGGAAACAGCAGCACTTCAGAGGGTGTTTGGGGGCCTCAGTTCTTTCTCACCCAGGATCTTCAGTGTGACCTTATCCATATCACTTCACTCTACTAGCTCCAAGTTTTCTTATCCTGTAAAGCTGGTGTGCATTTCTCTGTTTATTTGAGTCTCGTGTCTCTGGCTCCTTGAACTTACTCTGTAGCAGGGGATGGCCTTGGATTTCCCACCTTCCTGCTTCCATCTCTTGCATGTTGGCACTGTAGTGAGCCACCGTGCCTGACTTGTGCGATCTAGAACAGAGGGCTTCAGCTTTGCTAGAAAAAAAAATCTCTACCAACTGAACTACATCCTTAGCCACTAATGTATTTCTCCTACCAGTCATAGAAGTTGAGAGAATAAAAATTCAGAAGAGACAACGCAACGATGGCCCTACATTTGTGATGGGGTTGTGTCCTTATAAACCATTTCAAATTTGAAAATAGCATGAGTCAAAAGTGAATTTCATGTGCCTAACTCATTGAACACCATAGCTCAGCCACACAGTGCAATACAGGGTGCCAGTCTGGGTCTTTTTGATCTCATGGCTGCAGCTCATGACTGCTGCCCAGCTCCATCAGGCAGTCCCCTGAGACTTGCTCACTGAGAAGACAAGGTCAAAATCAAAACACAACGTGTGGCTTCTGCTGAATGTAATCACCCTAGCAGCACATAAAATGTTGGAAAACTGCAAGAGTAAGGGGTGAAAATTGAGGCCTGCCAGCACGTGTAGAAGCTTTGTGAACTGTCGAGTGCTATATCGGGCTTGGAAAGTCATTCACTGTATGGGATGGGGCAAGGATGGCACGGAGGCACCGTTGCGGGGATGAGAAGCCCACAGAGGTCATCAGGCATCCTAGTTTGCTTTCTGTTGCTGTGCTAAATACCGCGGCCAAAGGCACCTTGGGGAGGAGGGGAAGTGTTCCTTTCATCTTACCTGTTTCAGTTCATCATTGAGGGTGTCAGGGCTGGAACTTGAGCAGGACCGGAGGAAGGAATCAAAGAGGGAAGCTGCTCCTTGGCTTGCACTCTATCATAGTTGTCTGATTGCTTCCATGTAAAGCCATGGCCACCTCTCTATGGGTGCTGTCAATCACAGTGGGCTGGGCCCTCCCATATCAATCATCAGTTGAGAAGATTCTTCCAAACCATACATAACCACAAGCCAATCGGATTGAAAGAATTCTTCCACTGAGAGCTTTCTCCTCTTCCACTTGCTCTATGTGTGTCATGCTGACAATGAAAAAACTAAACCTGCATAGCAGGCTTTGAACTCATTCCTAGTCACACACAGCTGAGAAAGCCACTGACTGAGTTAGCCATCTTAAAATAGTCCACTGAGATGGTCCTTGTGAGACCAATCAGCCAGGAGAGGCATGTGCCACCAAGCCTGATGACCCCAGTCGTATCCATGAGTCCACATAGTGAAGGAGAAAATTGACTTCCATGCTTTGTCCTCTGACCTCCACTTGCTCATGCTTACACACACACACACACACACACACACACACACACACACTAAAATGCAATAAAGTAAGTAGTTTTTAAAAAGTTATCATGGGCCAGTCCTAACTGATAAAATCTATAACATAACTCCTGAACCGAAGGCTCAGGGATTGTTGTGGAAGAAGGGGGCAAAAAGATTGTAAGAGCCAGTGGAACAGGGAACATGTTCCTCTGTGAAACTGTATCTCCTAGGAATGCCAGAAACTACACCCATAAAATCTGACCAACATGGCAGCCTAAACAAGTCCCGAATAAGGATGACATCAAGAGACATTCTAATTGAAAGGGAGAAGCTCCCAAGGCCTCAGTACTACATAAGGAACTACAGGTAACCTGGGAATGCCAGGGGTTGGAGAAATAGTCTTCCTTAGAAAAGAGCACACCAATTGCTTCTCTAATATCAAATAGCCAGCTCTGAAAATATGCATAAAAGTAAGGTTATATGCTGCTCATATAATGTTATTTATGTACTTAATGCTGCTCATATAATGTTATTTATGTACTTAAGACTATTTGTGTATATTCACATATGTATGTAGCAATAGTTAATAATAAAAAAATGCCATGAATCTGAAAGAGAGCAAGGAGGGCTATATAGGAGAGTTTGGAAGGAGAACGGGAAAGGAGAAAATGATGTAATTATATTATGGTCAGAAAACTTTTAAAAAGTTATCAAGTGCATATGTTTAGTTAATATTTCTTAAAATAATGCCATAAAGTTGGTATGCTTAGTATATTTTATTAATGAGAAAGTGTAGCCTTGTGGGTCGGTGTGATTGGACAGTCATAAGTACACACATTCTTTGACACAGGGTCTATATTTGGTCTCTAGCTGCCTGGGGTGCGATATTTGAGGCTTGGAATAAAACCGAGATGACTGTATACATGACAACACCTTGGAGAGATACCAAGAGAACTCAAGCCTAGGCCCTGCTGGAGTTACGGGCTCTCTCTCGCCTTTGCTGTCTTGTGCGGCATCTGGAGTTTGCCTCCCAGAGCTTCTAATGATTGGCTCCGTTTCTGTTCCCAGGCCAACAGGGCTGCCTAGACACCTTCCACGTGGCTCTTCTGGTCTCTCAGTGTTCCCAGAGGTGGCTACTGAAGGAACCGGGCAGAGGAGTTTATTCTAACAGCCTTTTTAGCTTTGCAGACCATTCTTCCTTTACTGAGACACACATTATTGAAGCAATAATGTGAAAGAGTCTGTCAAGGAGCTCCTGCAAGGCAGGCAGCAGAGGGCGGAGCCAGCCAGTGTGGGCCCTCAGGATTCCTAGACCAGATGTGAATCGAGATGGCGGGGTCCCGAGAGGGAAGATATTAGAGAAAGGACTTCCAGGAGAGCCACAAAGCCAGAGGACAAGTTAGTTGTATGAAGACTGAGTTCTAATATTTTTTTCCTTAAATCATAACATATTTTATTCATGTTTCTATTTTTCAATGTTTTCAGTTTTCAACAGGGTAAATCAAAACTCTTAGGCTGAGGAGATGGCTCAGTGGGTAAACTGCCGCTAGACAAGGATGCGGGCTTGTGTTTGGAGCCCGAAGCCCTATATAGACGCCAGGTGCAGCCATGCGCTCCTGTAACCATTGCTATGAGGTAGAGACGGGTGGATCCCTGGGGCTTGCTGAAATGGCATGCTCAGGTTCGGTGAGCAATCCTGTCTCAAAACAAAACAACACAACAACAAAAGGGTGGAAAGCAACTGAAGAAAACGATGCTGACCTCTGGCCTCCATATGTGCACACACAGGCACATTTTCTCCTTTGCTCTCTCTCTCGCGACAGCTCTCACCGGTTCCAGAAAGCCATGCTAGGGGATGTAGAAGCTGTCAGCACAGCAGGAGGATGCGTGAACTAAAATATGTGCCTTTAGTCAAGCCATAAAGAGACCTTGGCCCCCACTAGGCAGGCACAGGTAGTCAGATTAAAGAGGCCCAGCCCTGCTGCCTGCCAGCTGCCTAACCTTATCTCTCCCCCACAGGCTTTGCTGCAATATTATTGGGATTGGGAATTCTCTGAGTAGTCTATTCCCACAGAAGGTAGAAAGTGGAAACAATTGGCTGCTCATTTGTGTGCAGTGGGGAAAGCTCCAGGGCTCTTCAAGGTCCCTGCTCCGCCTGATAACAACCCTGTAGTATGGGCGGGTCCTATCCTCCATCCCTTCCTTGCCAAGGTCAGTTTGTGCAATTGTTCATGCCACCATGATGAAAGAGCTCTGAGATTTCACTAGAAGACCTTCAAGGACAGGGCATCATTCGAATGGGGACAATTGAAACCCCCACTCCATCTCACACAAGTCCTCACTGGAAAGAAATGTAGGCACCACAGTTAAAAGCTCTGGAGAAGCCAGTTGCTCACCCAACTGCCCTATGGAGTGCACACATCTCAGGCCACCATGGGTGCCTGTCAGGCTTTTTGTCCTGATATCTGCTAGGTTAACAAGGTGGAGCAGACACAGATGAGAGCAGGGTATAACTTCGAAATGCATCCATGGTTCCTTGAAATGTGTATGCCGTCTCTAGACATTTTAATAGTCCATCACTCATTTTCCTGGTATAATGTGAGCCTTTCCTTAACAAGACTATATTACACTAGTAATATGTTCTAATGTAGCTGATGATCTTCTGGGACCAGTTAATAACTGAAAAAAACAACTTCAGAGATTATGGGAGCTGTGTGAGAGAATCAAGGGAGAACTGTTTGAGAAAGAAAATCAGGTAGAGCCTATTGGGCTCTTAAATCAATCCCAGTAAGGTAAGGAGAAAGTCGTCGCAACCATGTCAGCACTGACGGAAGCCACAGAGTTCTCGGCTGGTTTAATAGTCAGTGCACTACAGTTAGTCCATGTGGACAGAGTTCATAAACTACATAGGTGCTCCTGGCAGCCTGACAGGTATCTGAGATGCTTCAGTAGCTGCACCTGAAGCTTACGGTGCAGTGATGTCCTGGGCCCTCTGAGTTGCTTGCTCTCTGGCCTTGGTTTTTGATGGCTATTTATTTCTAAAGCAGAGCTTCTCCTGTCCGCAGAAGCAGTCAGCAGAACGGAGTTTCTCTCTTAGGTATGCTTTTTCTTAGATGAGGAAAACACATAAACATGGATTGCAGAGATCCCATGGATTTGTCAAAGCAAAACTTT
The DNA here is from genome assembly GCF_030254825.1 of Meriones unguiculatus. Taxonomy (NCBI): domain Eukaryota; kingdom Metazoa; phylum Chordata; class Mammalia; order Rodentia; family Muridae; genus Meriones; species Meriones unguiculatus. Next base: position 140,527,912 of record NC_083350.1, on the reverse strand, counting down.
TAAGAGTGTTAAATAATAGAAATGCTCCTAGAGATGCCTCGAGCCCTTTCTGTACCCACACGCGCCCTTGCTCAGCTTTGTCCTGAGCCCACCCCAAGCAGGTGTGTCAGAAGTCCTGACACCTACAGAAATTGAACCCTGCTGGAAATCTGGCAACTCATCCTTCTGTACTGGTCCCCACCCTGGTCTCCTTGGGGTGGCCTCAGGGTCCTGACACCCAGTACCTTGAACATTATCAGATCCTGCAAGTCTTGGTTGATGTTGCTATTCGGCTATTTAAACACACCAGACTCTTCAACGTGTTTACTAAAGGCTCATTAGGCTTTAAAATGTTATGTAGTTTTGCTATAGGACATGGGGATTGGTGAATAAAGTGAGTCAAATATGTTTTTAAATTAATTATTCTTCATTCAATATTTAGCAAATTTTTACTGAGTACCTGAATTTAGCAGAGCAGGTGCTGGAGATCATTAACAATAAAATGGTCTGCCTCTGCCTTTATAGCAGTGTGCCTCCTAGGTTATAACCTGTCTTGCCCCCTCCTGCCTCCACCCTGCTTCCTGATGGCCTAGAGGTGAAGAGGCTTTGATCCATGTTCTCACCACGCCATCCTGCCTCACCTCACGCAGCAGCTGATTCAGCCCACCTGGAACTCCCACCTCTGAAGTCAAGAGACGACATGAGCCCTTCCTGCTTGTAAATCATTTCTCTCAGGTGCTTGCTACAGTGCGGAGAGCTGACTGACACAAATTGGGAAGAGTCCAGAAGGCAGACAGGGAGGCAAGCAGAAACAGGAGGCAGCTCTGGCAGAGAAGTGGAATCAAGAGGAGGTTCTTGAAAGACTGGAAACTGTAGTTCTGCCTTTGGGCTGCTGCTGAAGGTCATAAGGTCGTAAGGTCAATGTTCAACAGTGGAGTGGTAGCTGTAGGTGGATGTGTGAGGGCTGGCCCGTCCACAGTTCTAGTCACACACCCAAGAAGACCTCACACAAGAAGACCTCATAGGCGCAGGTGCTGCTGTTGGGTGGGACAGTGAGACTGTGGAATTCTTACGAAGTTGCTTCTCCTCTCCTCCTCCCCCCGCACCCCCCCTCCGTGAACTCAGAATTAAGGTCATCAGCTGAGGATTCGATGCAGGTAGAGGCTAGAAACAATAAAACAGTAAAGGAATATTGCATTTTGCAGTAGACTGGGGAATGTAATATGCTTGCCCTTAGGCTCACTGACGGTTATGGTTATGAATAAAAAGCGAGACAACTTTCCACTGCACACTTCTCTCTAGCTGTATTAACCACATGGGCCCAAGGGCAAAGCAATTGGCGAGTTAAATTCAACCAGGACATGGATTTTGCCAAATGAGTGTGGGAGGGGGAAGGGAATGAAAGGTGTGTGTGAAGAAATGACGAAAATGACTGGTATGAAGTTGGAGCTGTGTAAGAGAAAAGGTATGACAGAGAGAGGAAGGAGGCGAGGAAGAGGGGAAGATAGACAGCCAATCATGAACTGTGGCAGCAACAGTTTTTGGTAAGGTATAGAAAGTATCCCAAAACTGAAAGAAAATAGTCAGTGTGTGTTAGTCAGTAGGGAGGCACCCTGCAAGCTTAGACCATAACACAACACATCACAGGAGTTAGAGGACATGCATATAGCCACAATCCTGAGATGGAAGCTATCAGAGGGCAGGCTTTCCAGACACTGAAAAAAAACCCCAGTTTTGGGAAGGCTCATGGTCTTCATTCCCCTTCATGTTGCTGTAAGCAAGTACCCAGACAAAAGCAACTTGAGGGGGAGAGGGTTTGAGGGCACAGTCCACTGTGGCTCAGAAATCAAGGCGGCTAGCTGGTCACACTGTACCTCTAGCCATAAAGCAGGGAGCAGTGAATATACTTCTTCCGCTCGTGTTCTTTCTGTGTGCTCCAGGACCTAAGTTCAGGGGTAGCACCATCTTCCTTTGGGGTGGATCTTGCCACCCCAGTAACCTAATCAAGGCAGTCCTTCACCAGCACGCCCACAGGGTAACCCGATCAACCCTGTGCATGTGCTGGAAGCCTGCCTTCTAAGTGTCTCCGGATTTTGGCAGGTTCACAGTCAGCGCTATCACATCCATCCGCTGTAGGTACTAAGGATTTAATGAGTTTCTCTACTTTAGATAGCAAGGCATCTGTTTAGAGTGCGTTATCAGCTTTCTCTGCAGGTATCCATCAAATGTTGCTCTCGGTGGAATGCCTTTCTGTAAAACTGAGGAGTTGGTGTTAGCCGAGGAAAGGAAGGCTGACACTTTGGATGGGCTTCAGTCTCAGCACACACTCAGAGGGGCACACCCTGCAGGCTCAGTACTGTCCATTTGCAGTGAGCTGGGGAACTCAGCACAGATGCTAGTGGGTGTAAATGTGGGTTCAGGGGCTGAAGGGTTCCTTTCATAGTTGTTTCTTTAGCTGCCCTCCTGTGCTGTCCCTCTGAGTTTCCCAGGGAAACAGAATCCCTCTAGGATAGTACCAAACTCTTTATTGTCTGCTTTCCTGACTCGGCCGCCAGCCCTTTAAGAACAAGGGTGCCACAATTAGTCATAGAAGCTTTATGGTCAAGAACACCTATTCTAAAATCTCAAAGCCTGGGGCTCTCACTTCCTTCTCTCATGTTAGCTATGTACCCCTGGAAAAGATGCCTGAACACATTGTCTCATACGCAAAATGAGGCCCCTCCTCATTTTGCAACTGATGAAGAAAAGTCTTTTCATGGGTAGGGCTCACTCAGTGCAGTCCTAGCACATAGAAAATGCTTGGTCAATTTTAGCTCTCTGTGCATGAAGAAAATAAAACTTCCCGTCTGGTCTCTTCCTAGACTGTGCTTCTATATGGGCCTGTCAGTATAGCAATGCTTGGGGGATGGGGCGGGGTGAGGAAGCCTCTCTGCTCTTTAGTGGTCCCCAGTGAGAGCTGCTGGGGGAATAATTCCAATTTTTATTAACAGAGCAGACTTCTTGAGTTCTCTGAGCCAAAGGTGTGCACCTCTTGATCCGGGTAACCCTGGAAATGTAACACCCTGGTGTCTGTATTTGCACAGGAATGAAACTATGCTGCTGCTGCTGCTGCTCCGGGCTTCTGTGTCAGCTGTGATTAAGCCGGAGGGAAAAGAGACAGACACAGCAGGGTGAAGTAAGCTAAGATGCACTTGGGTCACCTGCGAGGCAGCTTTTCTCTGCGACTTGTGAGACCACCCCGTCCCCCCTTCCCCAGCCTTGGGTTGGTCAGGGAACAGTGTGGACTGTTCATTTTGCTGTCTGCCTCCATATATTTTTTTTTTTTTCCTGAGCTGGGAGCTCACGCTCAGAGACTCTGGGGCTGAGATAATGAGTCTAGACTGGTCATTTGCTCTGCCCGGCAGATGGAAGCGCCTGCCACAGGGCAGACTGGCTCACTAGAGGTTGGACATTGCCAGACAAGTCAGATCCTTCCTCTAATGCCACAAGGTTACACAATTAAGGGAGGGATGGAATCGAAACATCTATGTCAACCCTCAAGCAACCAAAAAGTACATCTTTCTGTATGTACTTCAGGTTGGGAATTTAGCAAAACTGCCCTGAATGGAGAACTGGAATCACAAGAAAGGTTTCTTATGGCACTCCTAGAAGTTTCTGGAAGTAATACACATAGGTATTTTGATTCTTTCTTTTTTTTTAACCTCTTTAGAGCCTGTAAGACTTAACAAATAACAAGCCAGTAATCTATTTGTGGGTGTGTGCATATGTATGTCTCTCTGTATATGTATGCATGATAATTGTTTTAACAAATGAATCAGATTTTAGATTGGCCATGAAAGTGTTTCTCCTCTCGGTGGTTACTTGTTCTTGCTCCAACCAATCCTATACCCAAGCACACATCAGCACACCATTAAGTAGCAGCAGCTTTCCTTGCCTGGCTCTAAGAGATCTAAGGATTGGGGACATCTACAGTGGGAGCTCTAAGACCTGGACCTGGAATTAATTAATTAATTAACTAATTAGTTAATTAATTGAGACCGGATACTCCTGCCTCTAATCACACGTGGTCTATTCGGTTCAGGGAACAGAAACCAGAGTTCTGTGCCTCCAGAGCAAGCACTCTACCTGAGCTATGTCCTAGCCACTAGAGATAGATTTTAGCACCAGTGAAGATACCCACAAATGGATGACCTGTGGCATATCAGTCTCCTCTCAGCCTCAGCCTTCCACTCAGAGGAAGAAACAAATTGAGGGACATTAGAGCCCCGGAAACAGGGCAGTGTTTTAGTACTTACTCAAGTCCAGATTTACAGTTTAAGACTTCAATGACATTGGACCTCCATTTTATCACCTGTAAGATGGGAGTGACAACCAGCTTTTCAACGGTTGAGGTGTTCCAAGTCACAGGCCTACTTCAGTTTGGACAATGATCTCTGGTGTGTGTGTGTATGTGTGTGTGTGTGTGTGTGTGTTTTGCTTTTGAACTTATCTGTTTTGTGTGTATGAGTGTTTTGTCTGCATGTCTGTCTGTGTTCCACATGCATTCACTGCCAGTGGAAGCCGGAGGAGAATATTGCAGCCTCTTGAACTGGAGATACAGACAGTTGTGAGAAGCTATGAGGGTGCTGGAAATTGAGTCAGAGTCCTCTGGAACAGCAATCAATACAGACCCCCGAGCCATCTCTCCAGCCCTTTCTTTAGCCCCTATTTCTGTTTTGTTTTCTTTTTGAGACAGGGTCTCATGTAGTCCAAGATGATCGTGAACTTCTGGTCTTCCTGCTCCCTTCTCCTGAGTGCTTGGGATTACAGTCATGGACCACCGTGCCCAGTTTTTGTAGAGCTGGGAACCAAACCCACAGCTTTGGGCTTTCTGTACACTAGGCAAGTATTCTACAGCTAAGCTGCATCCCAGGATGTGGTTTCAGGGATGCTCATTTGTGACTCAATTTAAAACCAGCCAACAGCACCATGATAAAGGCCTTGTCACCCTGGCAGGCAGTACTGAAAGCATTAGCTGTGTTGCTCAGATCCCTAAAGAGCTTCCTAGCTTTAAAATTGGCTCCTTTGTTTTGTATGGTAGACTTTCTTTAGGTCTGTCCCCACCAGCCAGAAGTTCTTTGTTATCTCAGATCAGTGCTAATGAGTCTAGTTAGTGGGGCCCAGATATGTGCCCAGACTCCCTGAAGAGGACACAGTGGCCACTGTGGTTTAAAGTGATGCTACAAGGCCTGTCTGCTCAAGGCTTGGTCCCCAGGGTGGTGCTTTTGGGAGGTGGCGGAATTAAGAAGTGGGGTCCAGTGAGAGACAGGTAGCTGAAACAGTGCCCCGGAAGGGGATTGTGGATTTCCTGGTATTTTCCTGTTTAAATTCTTCACCCCAGAACAAAGGAAAAGAAATCATGTTGCTCTGCCATCCCTCCTAAGACCTGCTGTCCTAAATCAAGTAATGGGGAGAATAGGCCATGGAGTGAAACCTCCCAAATTGATCTTTCACCTTTATAAGCACATTATCTCAGATATTTTGTTATGGTGACGGGAAGCCGAGGATGGCTGGTGTAGTGGTGGAGGACATAAAGAGTGTCCCAGGAGTTTTCTTTTCCTAACTAGTTTGCACCTGCCGCGATGATAGCTTCGCCCCGTTGCTTGCGAATGGAGGTGGAGGAGGATATTTATTCTTATTTTATATTTAATCTCCCAGGGAAAGTTTACGTTCCATTTCCTACCTCAGATAAATGAGTTTTAAACTTTTTTCCAGTCTAGAAGAATCAGTAAAAACCTACTGTACAAAACAAAACAAACAAATAAACAAACCCCAAACATCTAGGGACTGTGTCTACATTTATTATCATTTACTGTCCCGTTTCCTTTATGCACTATGGTTTCTACTGCAATCTTACCCTTCATGGAAGACCCACATCAAACATGGCTTCTTTGTTGAGGCTCTTCCAAATCATTCAAATGTCTCCTTCTGACCTCTGACTCAGAGCCCAGTGATTTTATGCTTCACAGTGCCACGTCCTCCTGCCAGCATGCCCTGGAAGACTGGCATAATCACTTCCTAGGCAGTAATCCCCAGAAAGGCGGGGATGGACCCTTCTTCCTTCAACTCATGTGCAGAATTGAGCTCAGCATGCTGCCTACAGTGAGGGCTGTACCAACATCTGTCGAATTACAATGCTGTTCCCATCCCCCACGCTGGTTCCTGAGCTCAGGAAGACCTTAGACCCGCATCTGGGCTCCTGCTTCGGTGCTGCCAGCTGACGTCTTCACAACCCCTCACACTTCCCTTCCTGCTCTCCCTTCTCCTCTTTTTGTGTTGAAGGTTAATTATTTTCATTGACAAAATCTGCCACAATACACTTCCTTTGTCTGTTCTTTTCTGTTAATGTTGGAGACTATTTTAAGAATGTGATAAAAGGTGGCAGCCACTATTTATAATCTAAGACGGAGTCCTGAATTCCCCTGTGGGTCACATGCTCATCCATCTCAATTTCTGTTTGAAAGCCGTGGTGTTTCCTTTGATCCTGTGTGGTTTACATCTCCCCTGGTGTACCACCTTCCCTTGCTACTTTACCAATCAGAGAGGATTTTCATGGCATTTTTCCTCTAGGCTTTCATTTTACATTTGACTCAGATGCTTCTCTTTCATATAAAAAAACAGAAGTGAGGGGAACCTGATAAGCTATGTAAATACCCCGTGATTTAGGATTGGAATGTGCACTTCTTCAAACCCCAGCATTAAAAAAGGGATGGTAATATATAAAGACTTTCATGTCATAGTCGTTTGGTATTAACTAAGATGTGGGTTCATCATTTCCTGAACAAGCACAGCAGCCTGAGTTCAAATCTCCAGAACCCACATAAAGCTGGGTGCCACGCACGCACATGCTATTCCAGTGTTCCTGTGGTGAGATGGGAAGCAGACAGGAGAGTCCCCAGGAGCTTGAGGACCAGCTACTTAGGGGCACAGAACAAGTGGAGACCCCATCTCAGACAAAGTAAAAGGTGAGGACTCACAGCTGAGGTTGCCCTCTGACCTCCACATTTAACAAATGTACACATACACACACACAACAACCAAGAAATGTACAGTTGGAGTCAGCTGGTAGAATAATAGAGTTGTATCTTTGGTGCTGAGGAGGGCACCTGATCTTGAACCTGCTCATATGCACTCAGCATCCACTTTCTGGCGCAGAGACTTACGATGGCATTCAGCCCTAACATAGCATTAATGGTGTGTAATCACGCGGACACACTGATTCATCACTTCAGCATCCAGGGAGAGACTGAAACTCATTACCTCAGGGCTTCACAGAACTTCCGAACTGCACACTTTCCCTTCCCTTCTGTTCTCCAGCCTCACTCAGCCAGGGCTGGGATTTGAAAAATAATTCTCCCCTCTCCAGATCTTACTATTTGTTCTTTGATCACCTCTCCCTGAGGGGAGAGCAGCCTTACCAGGCCACAGAAGATGACAATGCAGCCATTCCTGATGGGATCTGATAGACTAAGATCAGAAGGAAGGAGAGGAGGACCTCCCCTATCAGTGGACTTGGGGAGGGGCATGCGTGAAAAAGGGGGAGGGAGGATGGGACTGGGAGGGGAGGAGGGAGGGCCTTATGGGGGGGATACAAAGTGAATAAACTGTAATTAATAAAAATAAATAAATTTAATTATAAAAAAAGAAAAAAGAATGTTTATAAAGAATGTTTGTAATAAATAGAGTATTTCAAATGCAAAAAAAATAATTCTCCTGGTTTTATAACATGAGATCTAGACACACGAATGGAGCAGAAAAAACCTTCAATTTGAACACACCTCCAGGCTTCTGCATTCAATCCACATGTCACTGAAGACACACCAAAGCCCGTGGTCTCTTAGAACACATGGTGGACCATTCTGCCACCCATGTCCAGAAAGGTTTTGCTTATCCTGGGCATCTCCTGTCTTCTTGACAGACTTGCCACTTTGTGTCTCAGAGTCATACAAGTGATCAGAATGAGCAAAGCTCGGTGAGAACAGGGCTCAGTAGACACAGACCCAGTAAAGTGAACACACAGCTCAACTTGTGAGTTCACAGGGAGGTCCACGTCCTAGGAAAGGTTCTGGACTGCATGTGTATGTCAGTTTAACACTCAGTGATTAATCCATCAATAACAGTTTTGTTGTTGTTGTTGCTGCTGTTTGGGTTTTCTTTCTTTCTTTCTTTCTTTCTTTCTTTCTTTCTTTCTTTCTTTCTTTCTTTCTTTCTTTCTTTCTTCAGGGTTTCTGTGTGTAACAGAGCCCTGGCTGTCCTGGACTTGCTTTGTAGACCATGCTTGCTTTGAATTCACATCCATCCACATGTCTTTGCCTCCCAGGTGCTGGGATTAAAGGTGTGCACTACCATGACCAGGGAATAATATTGCATTAATGTGAAAATAGATACAAATTCTTTCCTCCTAAACACTTTTAGGCATAAGGGGAAATTCTAATTTTTCAACAATTCCTAAAGCAATTGCTTTCCCCGAGCTCTGTCAAAAGAACCCACTTCTTCCCTAGGGGCAGAAGTAGAAATTAGGGCAGGAAGCTGATATAGCTTGAGAGGGCAAGGTCAAGGATGGTGAAGGTCCTGACTGGGGTATATATTGCCTTAATATAGTCGTGGTAATGAAGCACCACCAACTGGATGACTTACCCCTTGGCAGCTGATTTCTTCTGGTTCTGGAGGTTGGAAATTCGAGACCAAGTCTTCTACTAGGGCAGGTTCTTCCAGGGTTCCTCTCTGTGTTTGTAAGTGACTGGACACCTCTGTCTATATACCGACGCGTTTTGTACTCCGACAATGAAATGCTTGAGACAAGGTAGCTTATGAACACTGGGGTTTTATTTCCTTGTGGCTGGGGAGGCCGAGAAACTAAACCAAAGCACCAGCAACTGTTGAGAGTCTTCTTGCTGCATCTACACTGAGCGGAAGCAGGAAGGGCAAGGCAGCCCAGCTCTGCACAGTGCCACCCGTGAGGAGGGAACCCTCTCAGCCTGAACAGGCCCATCTCTTAACACTGCCACTCTGGCAACATCTGGCTTTTGAAGGGGACACTTAGGGCCCTAGCACCAGGTGTTCCTATGTGTGTGTCTGTGTCCTAATATTTTTAAAGACATCAGCTAACGGCACGCTTGTTTAACATGCACAAAGCCAGCGTCAGTCCTCGTCTTTGCGTGAGCACAACATGGCAGTACACTGGTGTTGGACTTGAGTTCATCCTCACAGTCCCATTCTAACTGAATCGCCTCCTTAAAGAACCTGTCTCTAAGTTCAGTAGTACCCTTCTGAGGTACTGGGACTTGGGAAATCAATGAGGAAACTTTGACGGGTCACAGATCGGCTGGTAATAGAATAGTCACTGAGCAGTGGTGGCCGCAGCACTTCTGGAGGGCAAGGGTTCCCCGTGGCCATGACTCTGATTTTTCAGCATCTCCTCTGCAGGCAGCAGAATGAGCATTTTGAACTGAGGATAGACTCAGAAATGTAAAAGTTCTGGCCACACCCTTCTGCATGGAAGCTGAAATAAGCATGGAAAATGGACTGGAGGGTAGGAGATTGCGGTTTCCTCTATGCAGCTTTTCTGTGAGTTGACGCCAGTCATGCTTTTGGATACGGTTATTTGAATAATTTTAAATTCGCTTAGCTGTGGGCAGGAGAGATGGCCCATTGATTAAGAATGATTGCTGCTTTTCTGGAAGACCAGAATTTGGTTTCCAGCTCACAACTTCTTGCCAGCCCCAGAGAGTATGAACCCATATTCTGATCTCTGTAGGCACCTCCACAAATGTACACACACACACACACACACACACACACACACACACAAACATAAACACAAACACACATTCACTTAAACATTCAGGGTATCTCTCTTTACAGATAGTTTATTACCAAGCACAGTCAGAAAATCTTTATAAAGTTATCACTTATCTAATTTGTAAGATGACTTCAGGTGGCTCTAAAGTATGGAAACAGCCGAGGATATAGCTCAGTTGGTGAAGCACTTGTTTCACAAGCATGAGGACCTGAGTTCCATCCCGTGTAAATATGTAGGTGTGGTGGTACAGTGGTGATCCTTGTGTTGGGGAGGCAAGGACAGGAAACTCTCTGGGCTTACTGGCAAGCCAGTTGCCTAGCCTAATTGGGAAGCACCAGGCCAGTGAGGAATTCTATCTCAAAAAGAAAAACAAGGTAGAAGAATGGCTCCTAAGTTCGTCCTCTAACTTCCACATGCACACATATACACATACATCCACATACTCAGTTACACGCATACTCACGCACACACACACACACACACACACACACACACACACACACACACACACGGCTGCTATTTCTTCAATACTGACCTCATCCATCTCCTTCCTGACCTTGTATATTTGCTGGTCTTATTTGTACTTAGAAAAAAAAACGTTATGATACCTAGAACTGTCATGTCTAAAGCATGTTTGAAATGAACTTTTCTAGAACACCGGTATCAATTTGTGCTGATGGCCAGCAGCGCAGAATCACCTCCCTGACGCAGATAGTCGAAGCTCATATGTGAAGGGCAAACAGCTGTGTTGTGTGCATCCCTCTGCATTGGTGGGAGTCGTAAGTGGGCCCCTCTTGCAGGACAGTTGCAGGGTTTGCACTGATGGGAAGATGTGAGGAAAAGCTCGGAAACCCTTGGCAGATGGCTGTGCTCTCAGCCTTACCATCTGCTGTCCCTTGATATTATACTGAATCCTTGTGTCTCCGCATATTTGTGAGCATGAGGAAGGAAGGCCTGGCTTGCCCGTCCCGCAGACAGTCAAAAGACTTCAGACACCACTGATGAAGCCCAAACTGTCTGCAGGAACAATGTATGTTTTCCAAAGCCATCTTGTCAAGGACAGGGGGTGGGTCGTGCTTCCTTAGGGCCAACAGTTTGTAGTACTCTATTTTCAGTCCTAAACCAACCCCCTCCCATAACTCTGCCTCTGGAAGAAAATTCTCCAACTTTTAGCATTTCTGGGAGCTACAATTCTCTGAGAAATGTTAAAATGGGGGAGGAGCTTTTAGCAACCATTTGAGGTGAGAGCCACCAAACTCCTGTCTGTGCATACAGTAAAGAAACCGAAGTGTGACTTTCTCTGGTGAAAGACACATCCACACTTACACAGGTGTCCCCTTCTTTCAGTGAGGGCCTCTTTCTATTGACGCCTCTGGTTGTGGCCTTTTACTAGAATGCCTTTCAACGTTGCTCCGTCCTGCTATTCTTTTCTGTGATGGAGGCCACAGACCCGTTTTGTGTGAATGGAAACCCCGAAAGGAAAAGCTGACTTGTAAGTTGCTGCTTCTGTTCCTATCACTGGTGACAAGATTGTGGGCAACAACAATACTCCTGTGTCCAATAGTTATCCCCATGTATGTGTTGTCTCACCTCAAGGAGTTGAGGTAAGTTACGGACACAGAAAGGCAATTTGTGAACCACAGTGTTGCTTGTACACTTGTGCTAATCAGTGAGCAATGTCTTGAAGATACATGGGTTTGAGTTGCAGGAAACACTGTATAGATACAGAACATGTTAAAAAACAAAACAAACAAACAAACAAACAAACAAACAAAAATCCTACTGAGCCCAAGGACTACAACATGGGCTTCAAAAAGACTTTTAAAAGGAGTTGTTTGCTGTTTGCTGGCTTGACATGTTTAAGGTTGTAAAAAGTTTCAATTGTCTTTGAACAAATGTTGCCTTTCTTTTTAGAATACTTTTAAATAAAACGCCTGTATCCAAAAGCCTAGGCTGTTGGATTATAGATAGTACATGAACCTCTCTTGCTTTGTCAGGAAATACTTTCAAGTTCCAATGCCCTGAGAAAAGTGGTTTCTGTGAGAAATGACTTTGGCAAAACCATCAAGGTCACTGGGAATTCCTTGAAGCCGCAGTGTAACTAATCACAGGGAAAGACCCCTCCTTGAGCACCTCTGTCAGCAAACAAAGCCTGGAGGCCGGATGGATTCTGTGCCTCTGGGAGCCCATGAATTTACTTTCAGTGGCATTAAGTCAGGAGGAGTCCCACAACAAGGTCGCAGTGCAGCTTCTGCCAAACAGCTGTCCTTTCTGGGGGTGGCACAGGAAGCACATTCCCGCTCAGGGCTAAACGTTTTATTAAAATGATTTCTTTTGTTCTTTTCCATAGATGGGCCTTTGCGACAATAGACTATGCAGTATGTCTCTTTAGGACATTCGTCGTATAATGGTACTAACAGAGCATCATTGAGTGCTGCATTAAGTTAATTTTTTCCCCACTATTTTCTAAGCACGGCTTTATTGTTTATACAGAGATGACCTCCTTCTCTCTCCTCCCTCCTTCATTTTCCATCTCTCTCCTTCCCTTCTTCCCCCCTCCTTCCCTTCTTCCTTTCCTCTTTCCTTTCTCCTCCTACTCTTCTTCTTAGTAAATTGTGAAAATTTTTTAAAGGCAGTAGGAATTGTAAATCTCAGAAGCATCTCTCTGTCATCTGGAGAACACAAGTTCCTGATAGTTACCAATCTTACAGAGGGAGAAAAAAAAAAGGTCAGTCTACCTTAATTTACCCCAACTCCCATGACTTTATTACTTAGCAATTACTTGTGATGAAAAAAAAAATGGAAAAAACGAAACCCGAAAACCAACATAGATGGTAGCACAGAGGGTTGCATGTCCCTGTGTTCTGACTCCAGAGCCTTCTTTGTTGCTCAGTCCTGTATTTTCAGCACTGTCCTCAGATAGCCAACTGGTACTGAGCACCTTCTGTTGCTTGAGCAGTCTTTCTGCAGTGCCATTCACATCACAACATCCATTTCACACTGCTAGTAAAATCCTAGTCCTGGACTGTCCCCAACATCCCTGGTATCCTAGGGGCCAGCTAACATGATCTCACGGGACCAGGTGTCGCACAAAAGTTACCTCTGACTGAGGTCATATTCCTGCCCTGGTAGGCCATCAGGGGTTCCTATGTAAAAGCACTGTGTGCCCCGGAAAGAGACAAATAACAGGCATTCAAAGTAGGAGACTTAACTTAAACCCCTGCCCATGGCTGTTTCTCTTAATATGGTGACAAGGACCATTCCCTTTCTATATCACTCAATATCTCTCTGTTCCATAATCCATTAGTTTTCTTGCCCCTAGAGACTCAGCTCTGATACATATTTTGTACCAATTACTGAATTACCTTAAAGCCCTCCTTTGTGCCAGAATAAGAAAGCCTGGCTAACTTTCAGACACTGGAGGGGAAGCCCAGCATGTACAAGACTCACATTCACTGGCGGTTCGTGTGCTGACAGTATAATCTTATACAGAGAGAGGCAGTACTGCCATGTTTAATGCATTAATGTCACCTTCGGTATTATTTATGTCCCTAGAGAGGTTTATGTAAAGTTCAATCTTTCTCAAAATAAGTGAAATGAATCTTCTGCCATTAATCTATACTTTTTTAAAGGTCTACTGTATGTTTCCTGGGATTGTGGTAAAGGAAATGTCTGGACACGAGATTCGGAATGCCTGTGTTGCTGCAGAAGGCAGCTGCTCAAGAGTTAAAACTGCACTATAAACAGCAAATAGTGTGTGCGTTGGACTTTTGGTGGCAAATACTGTGTGTTGGTAAGATGGGTTCAAAAGTCACAATTCTTAGGTTTTAACTTGGAACATGTTAACATGCTTTAACTTGGAACATTTGCATTCTGGATAAGGTGGTTCAATGCAGCAACTTTCAAGTCACCTTGCCTCTTAGACACATACTCTTGTTGAGCTCCTGCCATCTTGATTTCACATTTGAGACCCAGGTGGATACAAGTGGAGGCGTGACAAGCACATATTCATCAATGATAGTCTACCGTGCTGCATACTGGGAACCCTTTCCCCATCTCATCAGGTGATGAGCTGACTTCCTCCAAGTGGAGGCCCCAGTCCTCTCAGATGCAAAGCCAGGGGGAGCATAGATAAACCAACCCAGCCAAGCACAGGCTAAAATGCTGACCAAAAGAACTGGCAACAAATTTTTAAGCGATTATGTTTCAGAGTGATTTTGGACCCAATAATAGCTGCCTAGGACATGGGATGGCTGGTTTCTTAGAGTTTTTTTTTATTGTATCTAACTGGGACTGTTGAACACTAGAGGGTGGAAAGGTTGAAGGGAGCGTTAGAGAGAAGTTGGATAACCAAGCACAGATCAGTAGAGGGAACATACTTTACTATTCTACAGCACAGTGGGGTGATTATGACTCACAATGACCTACTAAATATTTTAAACACTGTATATGAACTAGAAAAGCAGAACACCAAGGCTTCTATCACAAGGAAACAAGGAGATGGGTGCTACACCCTGATTGGATTGGTACCCTCTGTGCACATGTGGTGATGTGTCACTCGGCATCTCATGAATATGCACGATTGTTTCAAGTTTATCAGAACCATACAATAATTGGAGCTAATTTAGAAATTAAGAGTTGTGAAGATTAAATGGGATACTCCGTTTAGAGACACTCAAGAATAAGTAAATAACCAGGAAACGTTAGATAGTATGGCTATATTTTATACAGAAATTATTGTGTTATACTTCGTTAAATGCTGTTCAGTTTGGAGTGACATATACAGTATTTCCATATTTTAGTTGAACTATTGTTAGAATTGAATCTCTGGCCACAATCTTATGCAAAGCCTATTTGCCCTCCAGCCATTTACATGCTTCTTATTGGATCCTTACATTTTCTATGAGGGATCTTATCCATGCTCGTGAAAAAGTAGAGCTTAAAAGCTGTTTTTCACAAACAAGTGTTCTCTTTATTGTTAGTTATTGTTGTTGTTGGGAGTGAACTTAGATTGCCAAAGCATGTGTGACAAATGCCTCTCCTTGTGGAGTCATCTCACTGGCCCTACAAACAAGCACCTTCTAAGTTTGGACCCTTATCATCATAGAAAAAGGTCTGGTTGCATTTTTTTTTTCAATAAAAGTTCAAGTGGGGATGGGGTTAAAGATGAGTTAACCAAAACTAAGGCTGCATGAAGAAGTCTTACAGAAACCAACTAGTTTAGTTTGGAAGCCAATCAAAATATAGTATATACAAGAGAGGGCTTATACCTTGCATGGGTAGACAATGATGTTCAGGAAGATATGGTTTATCAAGTGAAAAAAAATCTCACTGGGACTTGTCCTGGTATGGTTTTTTCTTTTTCTTTTCTTTTTTGTCAACAGGACAAGAACTAGATCATCTGGGAAGAGGAACTTTAATTGAGTAAAATTCCTCCATCAGATTGCCTACAGGAAAGTCTATCAGGGCATTTTCTTGATTAATTATTGATGTTGGAGGCCCCAGTCCACGGCGAGCAGTGCCGCTCATGGAAAGGTATTCCTGGGTTGTATAGAGAAGCAAGCCACAGGAAGGAAGCCAATAAACACCATCCCTCCATAGCTTTTGCTTTAGTTTTTGCTTCACTTCCCTCTGTGATGAAGTGTGACCTGAGGGTTTTAAGATGAAATAAATCCTTTCTGCTCCAAGTTGCTTTTGGTCATGGTGTTTTATCAGAGTAATAGAAAAGTAACTAGGATGGGATATCTCCCTATGTGTTATTAATCAAGAAGACCCTAAAGGAACCCCCAAACAAAACAGGCCTTTGCTTTGCCATTGCTCTTGCTTGTCCACCATAACTAGATGGTAAATCCTATTGCTAAAGACCCTATTCATTCTGAATGTAGAGAGAAACCAACCTGGGCTTATCAGGAAACTCTGACCCCGCTAGCTAATTACATAGTACCGGAAAGTGCTGTGCAGGCTGCTCAGAGAGAAAAGACACCAATGGCCCAAACCAGTGCTAAACCTACAGGCTACAATACTGACCTACCCAACAAGATATGCCCTCTGGTGCAATGGCGGCATTGATGGCTATGGAGGCAACTGATTACTTTGTCAGTTCAGGGGCCTGTTTTACAAGAGGGATTTCAAGCTAGGTAGTGTAAAGCTGGCCAGAAGCTCATTACTGGGAAGATCATAGGCCCTAGGGAAGACTCTACACCCTTGTTATGTTGAATAGTCAAACTGCCTGCCTTCATACCCATAGATTGTGCCGCTCTCAACTCTGGTCAGAGAAGCTTCTTTTCGCAGTGGTATTGCTCAATACAGAGACTCATAACTGGTCAAAGTGCCAAGTATGAGTAACCATGAGTGCCCATCTGTGGATGAATCATCTATATTAACCTCCCCTATGCAAGACTCAGGGGATGTTGCTGATGAGTGAGTGGGTAGAAAAATATAAGAGCTGGTAGATGGAGAAGAGAGCTATGAAATGTTAACTTCTGGACATGACATGGTTGCTGCAGATCCTAGCTCACAGCAACTGTGGTTATATGCACAATATCAACCCGGTCAAGATTCCAAGATGAACCGGGGAGGGACCTCCACTCATGCTCCGCTCATTGTCCGAGGAGCATTGGCAGTTAATAGTTGCTAAAGGAGAGAGAGTTATTCTCCTTTGGGGATGTGGAAGCTGGGAGGTTGTCCATTCCCCAGTGGTTGTCCCTCACACCTATGCAGATATGAACTTAGGGGGTTTTACAACAGCCAAAAGGAATGTTGGATAGGAGATGGGGTGAAGTTATTATGGGAATTTGGGGGCAGCTATTATTGAATAAATATGATAAAAATAACATAGGTGTATCAAATTTTCCAAAGTAAATAAAAGAATAATACGTAAATAAGATCTTACAGAGAAAGTCCAGGACTTCATGGCATGCATTTTGCATGGCATCATAACCCCTGACCACATTCATAATTCAATTCCCTACATCATTCCCTCATTTTGTTCTATATTTTGTCTTATGTGTCTGCAAGTTACCTCAAATCTTTAAAATTATTTTGAGTATGTATTAAAAAACAATATAAAAATATACTCCAATCATGAAGAGTTTCTGATGTTAGATAATAGCTAAACCAACAGTGGTGTAGAGGGTTGAGTCTGACAAGCGATATTCCTCTTGTGTTACCTGCGACAGTGAAAGTGAGTTCTTGTAGCTATGTGATGATATAATTAGCACTGGAATACCTGCATTCATAATCAGGTCAGCAATATTTCTTCAGTCAATATTTCCCCAGAGTCAGGGACTCTGAACTACCCTATGTGGCCCTTGCACAGGTTGTTTTGCTAATTTGCTTCCTGGTTCAACTTCAGTGCTGTCTGCTATCTTATTATTTCTTTCAGATACAGAGTGTTTGCATCCCTGTGTACTAATGAAAAAGTAATGGTTACTTGCTCTGTGGTGATAGCTGTAGCCTTGTTGCCAGTATTACATTTGGTACAGTACATGGGTTAAAAGAGGCATTCTGTGATTGGGAGACACACAGAGAATGACCATGAAGGTCTATGTGCATAGCAAACTGCCAGGTATCTTACTGGGGGCCAGATTCTGATTTGGTGGTTTGGGGAAGGGGTTCAGGATGCTGCACTTTTCATGAATTGTGGGTGCTGCCACTGCTGGTGACTCATGAACTGCATTCCCCACAGCAGGAGAACAGGAGTAGTCAAACCATACCCATGGGCCAAATCCAATCCCACACTTGCTTTTTTATAAAACTAGCATTATGCAAAAACAAGCACGCCCTTTTGTTTATGGGTTGTTTGTCTGTCTTTATATTCCCATGGTAGAGCGGATGCAGTGGAGACTCCACAGCCCACGGGTCTAAGATGTTAAGAGGCTGGGTCTGGACAAACCAACCAACCAACCAACCAACCAATTAAACAAACAAACAAACAAACAAACAAAACCAACTACATCCAGAGGATCGTAGGCTTATAATGTTGGCACCATCATTCTGCTACCTGGATAAAAAAGGACCAGTTGGAAGAATCAAGTGACCTCAATGGCTCCCACAGGGACTATATAAAATATCAAGCATAGCCACATTATGGCTTCACATGGCAATCCTGAAATCTTGCTAGCCTGGCCCAAAGTGCAAGCTTCTGGCCAAGTCCCTGTCACAAGGCAATGTGGCAAAAGAATGATAGAGGAAGATACCAGTGTCCTTCTCTGGCCTCCACATGTGCATAGCTATGTACCTTCACCCACACATTCACACACATGCAACATACACACACATGTATACACATACTAACAGTTAACTCAGGCTCAACCAATAGCTGGCAGCGCTACTGGGAAGGCAGACACTTGTGAAAATCCTCGTATTGTTTCTTGTGCTGGATAATTTTACATCAACTTGACACAGGCTAAATTAATCTGAGAGGAGGGAACCTCAATTAAGAAAAATGCCTCCATAATATCTGTAGGTAAAGGTTGTAGGCTAGCCTGTAGGGCAGCTTCTTAATTAGTGAACGATGGGGGAGGGCCCAGACTATTGGGAGAGGTGCCATCCCTGGGCTGGTGGTTCTGGATTCTATAAGAAAAAAGGCTGAACAAGTTGTGAGGAGCAAGCCAGTAAGCAGCACCCCCCATGGCCTCTGCAGCGGCTCCTGCCTCCAGGTTCTTGACCTGCTTGAGTTCATGTCCTGACTTCCTTCAACGATGGACTAAGGTGTGGAGGTGTAAGCCAAATAAACCCTTTCCACCCCAAGTTGCTTCTGGTCATGGTGTTTCATTACAACATTAGAAACCCTAACTAGGACATTTCCTCTTGCTGGTGAAAAGAGTTTCCTCCCCCCCCCAAAAAAAAAAATGTCAGTATCTCTTGAGATGAGAGTCTGTCATGCCCTCATGCTGCAGGAAAACAGTCCAGAGCAAAGTCTGCTACATGGGACATCCTCCAATCACTTCATCAACACAATCTTATTATGAAATAAGAATTTGTCATCTTCACTTTAAGAGTAGTTGAGTATTATGCTGTGGTTTCCATTCTGGATCAAGCCATGCAGACAAACCAGGCCCAGGCCACGGCATGGTGCAATGCTGGCAGTGAGATCATATGCTCCTTTACTTTTCATTTAAAAAAAAAAAAGTACTAGAGGTAGTACTAGAAAGTATCTCCTTGTGTGTGGGGGAGGGGCAGTGAGAAGCCACCCGAGTTTGCTGTACAAGCCTGGCAACCCGAGTTTAGCTCCGGGAAGCCGTGTAAAGGTGAAAGGACAGACTCCACAAAACTGTCTTCCGATTCAACACTCACACCGTACGTGCCTTCAACCCTAAGCATAACAGAAGCACGAGGCACTCTCGCATGCACCACGCACCACGCACCACGAATTCAGCAGGCATGAAAAAAACAAAACAAAAAAAAGTTTCGTAGCTGTCTCAACACCAACGTTTTCAGATTCTGGTAAACCGAAATGCAGTCGGCTAACGTTTTAGAGAAATTGTAACGTCAAAACGAAAACTTTTCGCGACATGCTGAGGTCATTGACTTTCAAAGGTCGTGAGAACATGTGAGGGTGAGGGCCCTCACTGTGGACACGTGGGTCTGTGCCTCACAGGTGCTTGGTCCGGCTGGCGACCCGAGAGCGTAGAACACGCTTTGGAATCAAACCTCGTTATCTCACGCTTCCGTGGTTTTCACCTGGCGGTTGTCACATCGGATATGGTCTCTGTTCTGGAGACGTGCCGTGGATTCCAGAGCAACGGCTTCACGGATGAGCTGGGATTTCTGATCTGAAATGCTGAGCGCATCCTCGGCCTACTGTTTGGGGAATGTGCCTTTAGCTCGGGAGAGGCCACAGGGAGAGAGCGCCTTCACTTTACTTTTTGCTTTATCTGAGGCTCAGTCAGACATCTGTCCAAAGGAATAATCTTTTGGGGAGGGGAGGGGGAGGGGACTGGCTCCCACACATACCATTCATTCTCAGTCTAGGCATACTGGGAGCCTTTGACCTCTCTGAGCGGTCCTTTAAATTAACCACGTGCCTCTCAGCACCACATGTCCTCAGCGTATATGCTAGGCATGGTGTCACGCCAGCCACACCGTGCCATGCACTGAAGGCAACAAGAAGGCTTAGCCTGCATTCAGAGCAAAATGTGTGGCCCCATACTTTTCCTCTATGGAGTCGTCTGGACCAGTGGTTCTCAACCTTCCTAACGCTGCGACCCCTTAAAACAGTTCCTCATGTTGTGGTGACCCCCCCCAACCATAAAATTATTTTCGTTGCCACTTCATAACTGTAATTTTGCTACTGTTGTGAATCATAATGTAAATATCCGACATGCAGGATATCTGATATGTGACCCCTGTGAAAGGGTCACTGGAACCCCAGAGGGGTCATGACCCACAGGTTGAGAAGTGCTGATCTAGGCCCATGCAGCAACCAGTCAGCAAGAAAATTCAGCTTTTGCACCAGTGGAAAGGGGGCAGGAGAGTCAGGAGTGAGGGCGTGAGGTGAGAGTGCAGCAGCGTGGGAGAAGGGTTTTCTTCCAGCCAACTGTGGAGATGAGCTCTGCAGAGAGTTTAAAACCATGTTTCCTGAGGAAGGAAGGAACCTATGGAAGGGAATATTTATCATGAATCCATAGTGGGGATGAACAGCTGACTTTGATGTCAACTCCCAGTAACTAAAAGAGCAGCAGCGTTAGGGAAACACCCCTTGTCAGGAGAAAATACTGGTTTTGATTTTTTTTAGAGATAGTCTCAAAGTATCTTAGGCTGACCTTGAACTCAGTATGTAGCAAGGATAGTTTTCAATTTTTAATCCTCCTACCTCTTCAACGCTGGGATGTCAGGAGTGCGTTACTATGCCTGGTCTGTGTGGTGCTGACACGGAACCCAGGGCTTCCGGCTCGACAGCAAGCACTGTATCAACCTACTCACACCTCAGTTCCCAGAAGCCTCCGCCTCCCTTTTCTTTACCGGGTCGTTTGGATGTCTGACAAGTGGTCAGAGAAAATGGAATGCTTCTCACAGGATTGTGAAGGTTTGAAAGCAATATCGGCTGCTCGCTTGTCTTCCTCTCTTTCTTCATCTCCTGTTTATTTCTCTTTTCTGGATATGCTGCATACGTTTACACAGGATGGGATTCTAACAAGCCCTTCCAAGTTGAAAGCAATGGCAAAATGGAGCCAGATGAACTTTGTCAGACACTTGAAGGATACAGAATAAAACATCGGTTATGGAGCAAAAGCATAATCGATTCCAGGACTCACAGAGTCCTCTGATTCACTGACAGCCTGCCATGGGCTACATCACCTCATTTGAAAATGGACTCCTATGACATAGAAGCAATGACCCCAGTTTCGCAGGGAAAGCCTGTGAAAATACCCTAGAACAGCGGCTTTCAACCTTCCTAATGCTGGGACCCTGTCATACAATTCCTCATGTTGTGGTGACCCTCAACCATAAAGACAGATACAAGCATCCGACAAAGAATGCAGAGCCACCCGGCGACAGCACAGAGAGAATAGACTCTCACACACACAGAGGACGTGGGATTGCTAGATGCCTTTCAGAATAGTGCAGCAGAAGGATCGCAGAGTTTAATGGCAGCTTGCCATTATTTCTGCCATTTACTGGCTCTGTCACCTTGGACCAGATGCTTCCAAACCATGTGCCTCATTTTCCTCATCTTACAGGGATGCAGCAACGTCCAAGGTCCCGAGAGACAGCGAACATCAGTGACTTAGCACTCAGCACCCACTCAAGCAAAGGGCGTTCTGAAAGGTAAACCCTGACTGCTCCTTCCACCTACAGCCTCTTTCTCAAACTTCGCCTGTGCCCACTTCTTCCCTGTGGGCCAAGGGAAGGCTCATTTTAATCACTGTGATATATCCTTTTTAAACTTTACACATGAGCCTCAGACTGAAATGAATTCAGCATTCCTGTGGCTGGTTGGGAGAACTCTGCCCCCTTCTCTCTTAGAGCAATTGCCATGTTCCTGACACGTGCTATCCTGCCATTACTCAGGCTGAAGTCTCAGGTGATAATTTCCACTTTGTCGGGACGTCATTTCAATTCAGCATTCATTAATGTTAATGCTCATTAATCTATGAAGGAATGAGCATGCCTGTTTGCATGGAAACATTTGGGGGAGGCTTCTCGCTCTGTCCTCCTGGATTCCAGTTGCCAGTAACAGACTCAAGCGTTGCATTTAGGAGACAAGGAAAACATCTTCATAGAGATTAACACGATGTTCATATGCCAAAGACGTAGAATTGAAATCGTGCTCAGCATTTTCTGCACCCTTTTCCACGTGAGACTGTTTTAACATCCTTGTGCTGTGTTTGCCCCTCTGAACAGATGAATCTTGTCACTTTCAAAATGGAAAAAATTCATATTGCTATGGCTTCCTTCACGGGGATGATGCCCAAGATCCATGAGGCTGGACTACTGATCCAGCCCCTGGTAGGGCAAGGCATGCCTTGTTTTTCTGTTAGGGGGTATCTCTTGTTTTCCTGTAGGGTCAGTCAGCTCTGATACAGCCTGTGAAACCCAGGAAGTCTAGAAGGGCCCCAACCTTGCATTTCAGCACCATGTATGTGGAATCCTCAGATGACTTAGTTTTCTGCTTAGATGCAGGTTTTGAAGATGAAAGGTGTGCCTGGACATGCAGCTGACACCGCTCAGTATTACCTCCCTACTCACTGTCTCTGGAAGCCTCGCTCTTTAGACAGGCAAACAGCTCCTTCACCATTGCCATAGGCCATCCCTCTGCTCACACTTTCATTTCATTGTTTGTCCTGAGACAGGGCTCCACTAAGTAGCCTAGGCTGGCTCTGAACTGTGGTCATCCTGCTTCGGCCTCCTTCTTGAGTGCTGGCACTGCAATTGTGCACCATCCTGTCCATGTTCTTCATTTTGTCCACTTTTTGTTTTGTTTTAGTTTTCTGAAATATTCTTTTTGAAAGCCTGGGCAGGCACATAGGGGAGCAACTGTTTGTTTTTTATTTTTTAATTTATTATTTATTTATTTATCTATTTATTTATTTATCTCTCCTGTGGTGTTCAGAGTTCTTTGTAATCCCTCAAAAAGGCCTCCACTTTCAGTTTCTCCACTCTCCATCTGGGCCACAGCTGTGGCACTTTGCTTCCAATTCCTCTTTCCACGTTGCATGGATGGAATCCAGGCATCCTTCCGCATCAGTTATTTGCCATTGAATTTCTTGCCTGTGGTTTAAAACTGCCTGATGCCACTTTAGGTCTAAACCTGAGAGCGTTCTTGCTCATGCAGTGCTACCTCGGTCAAAGAAGTGAAATGTATACTCAGGCATGCCTTATTAGTCCGTCTGAGATTATTTTCAATGGATGGAAATCTATTTGAAAACAACACATTCTCTTAAGGCCTCGATAGAGAGAGCTGATATTACTGAACATTGCTCCGAGCATGACGCATATCTCCTTTCCTTTCATTTTCATGATTGTTTTGGAGAGTTAAGAAGACGTAGAAGACATGGGCCCAGGCTGCAGCCATTCAGGCTGACTGGAGTGCCAACACCACAGGGTAACTGTGCTGGCATCTTTCTGAAAGATTCACAGCAAAGATTCACCTTACTTTCTGCTTGCTGATGTAGAAACTCACTTGCATATGATTTTCCTAACCAAAATCATCAGCATTATAAAGAAAAAAAAAGCAATTTCTCTAGTTTTTTTTCTTTTTCCTTCCAGTGTAAGAATACAGTGTAGAGTCAAACACCGCAGAAGCATGCATGTCAGGCATTTTGAGAAGTCCTGTCTTCGTTCTCTGTTATGTCTTGTGAGTCTCCGCCTCCATTCCTTTCATTGTTAATTTCTTTCCTTTGCTCCTCGTGTTTCTTTGGACCCGCTTTCTTGCTCCTTCGAGTTGAATTCAAATTTCTGGATATTTTTGTTATGTATTGAATGTATTTCAAACTATGAATTTTCTCTAAATACCTTTCCAGCTGTGTCTTAAGTTGCTATGAGATGTTGTTACTACCCTTCAGAATAAAATCTAAAAATCTCCTTTGAGCTGGGAATGATGGTGCACAGCGTTAATCCGAGCAAGAGAGGCAAAGGCAGTTGCTACAGAGGAACTGAGCTGAACTCTCTCTCTCTCTCACACACACACATAAAGATAATTTTTCTCCAATAGAGAAATTTTCAAAAACGGCAAGAATCTCTAATTTTACAAAGCTACCATAATTCCGTGACCCCAGTTGAATAAACACTGCACTTACATGCACACATGTACACACATGTACACACATGTACACACATGTACACACATGTACGCATGCACATACATGCACACATGCAGACTCCCTTAAAGGCCAAATTCATGGAAGGTGATTGACTGCGAATGAAATGCCAGCTAGCCAAATCCAATTGTAATTTACAAAAACCATTACCAAGCATGCTTTGACATTTGGAACTTAAGGAAGAGGTGACTTTAGTACATCAGTGCAATATATGACCTTATAGTCAACTCAGTTGTTGCTTTTGTTGAAACACAACAAAAGCAATGAGGGTGTTTATGTTTCCATAAGTCTCAGGGAGAACCGGGGTCTTATTTCACAGTTTGTAAAAGGCTGTAACAAACCTCACTCTTAATAGAAATGCTTCAGAGTCGGGCACAAGCAAGGACAGCTCTTGTGTTTACAGAGCATGGCACTCTACACATGCAGCAAGAAGTGAGATAAAAGGAAAAAGGGTTGTAAGGAAAGATTTGGGACTGTCATTATTTGTAAATGACATGAACATCTACATCAAACAGGACAAAGAACCCACAGTCAAGCTATGGAAAGTAATGACTGTTTAGTCAGCTGTTCAGGTATGAGAGGAGTCTATCAGGCTTTAATATAGAAAATACATCAGCAAAAGCTATGAATGTGAAGCATCTGATACAGTCCACAATCCTTCCTACTAACAAATATGAAAAGCCCAAGCAGATGAGCCTTAGTGTTGCGTTCCACATATAAATAAGGGTGTTGTTTTAAAGGTGTTGATTCTTCCTAACAATATATAAATTGACCTGTCGCCATAGAAACAGTTGAAACACCAGAAGCATTTGGAAGGGAAACTTAGAAAGATGGGATATTTCTCAACTAGTATATTATTAGATTAATTGAATTTAGAACATTTAAAGCAAACTAACCAAGATACAGTGCAATGTCATAAGAAGCAACACAACCCACTATATTTTGTAGACCAGAGAACTGGCCTATAGTGTGGAAAGAAATGGAGCCCTAGCTCACATTACGTGTGAAACACCTTTAACTGAAGCAAGTTCTTGCTTAGGCAGCACATATACTAAAATTGGAACAATACAGAGAAGATTAGCATGGCTCCTGTGCAAGAGTAACATTCAAATTTGTGAAGCATTCCGTAGTTTTGGATTTGGAGAAGGGGAAACACTCCTCCACTGCTGGTGGGAGTGCAAATTTGGGAATAGCTCTACCTTAAGACCCATCTATACCACTCCTTGGCATATACCCAAAGATATCTACCATGCAATGACGCTTGCTCAACTATGTTCATAGTAGCTTTATTTATAATAGCCAGAATCTGGAAACAACCTAGATGTCCCTCAACTGAAGAATGGATATAGAAATTGTGCTACATTTATACAATGGAATACTACTCAGCTTTTATAAACAAGGAAATCATGAAATTTGCAGGCAAATGGATGGAACTAGAAAAGATCATCCCGAGTGAGATAACCCAGACCCAGAAAGACACACAAGGTATATACTCATTCATAAGTGGATTTTAATCATATAGTACAGGATAAACATACTACAATGCACAGATCTAAAGATCTAAAGAAGCTAAGTAACAAGCAGGACCCAAAGGGAAGTTAAATCTCACTTAGATGGGGAAATAGAATAGACAGAGGTAGTGGTTGAAGAGAGGGAATAAGGTAGGGGAGGGTGCACAGAGAGAAATGAGGCTGGATATCTGACCTGAGGGATTGGGGTTGGAGGACAGAGGGCCTGCAGAAAGAAGAGAAACCATGGGCAGAGCCATCTCTGTGACAAGATGGAGACCTAGGACAGGGTAGGGTTTGGGAAAAATATGGGGGTGACTCTGCTGAGACTTTTAGTAGTAGGGCTCATGGAAACTGAAGAAGATACAAAACTTCTAGTGGAAGGAGGGGAACACTAATAAAAACTTTGACCCCAAATTTACTCTGCCTATAAGATGTGCAGGGATAAAGGAAGAGCAGAGTTTGAGGGAATGTGCAACAAATGCCTGGCCCAACCTGAGACCAACACCATGGGAGAGAGCCAACCTCTGACACTATTAACAATATTCTGCTATGCTCACAGACAGAAGCCTAGGATAGCTGTCCTCTGAAATGCTACACCCAGCAGCGGATTGAAACAAATGCTGAGACTCATAGCCAAACACTGAGCAAAGCACAGAGAGTCTTGTGGAAAAGTGTGTGTATGTGTGTGTGGGAGTGGGTGGGTGAGTGGGTGGGGGCAGGATAGAAGGACCTGGAGGTGACAGGATCTCCACAAGAAGAGCAACAGAGCCAACAGATTAGGGCCCAGTGGGGCTTGAGGAGACTGAAGCACCTACCAAGGACCATGCATAGACTTGACCTAGGTCTTCTACATAGATGTAGCCAATGGACACCCAAGAATTTGCTCCTTTTCTTCCTCTATGAATCTAGTGCCCAGAGTGAAGGCCTTTGCCACAACATCTGGCTTCAGGAAGAGTTAAGTTCTAGACAGACTAGCAGAAATAAAAATATCTTAGACAGTGATGTGTGATGAAAATATCTCTAATTTTTAAGTGGAGAAAAAAATTCCTAAACAGGACCAAAAAACTTTAAAGGGTAAACATGATTGATTGACATGAAAACATGGACTATATTAAATCAAATAGGCAGCAAAACAGAAGATGACAAATTCAGTCTTTTTTTTTTTTCTTTCTGAAGAATGTCAAATGAGACCAACATGTAAACTCACTGCGGGGTGGGGTGGGGATTAGAATCAGTAAGAAATGGGAGCAGAGCCAGGGAAAGTGGGCAATGTTCCCTCTAGATTAAAAGGAACCACTGTTTATGTGTGTGTGTGTTGGGGAGCATGAGTGTGATTAACTTGAGAGTAATCTGAAGACAGGAGAGATCATATGTGTTCAGGAAGATACAAACTTCAAAAACAGTGAAACACTAGTATCTTCCACCAAGTAACAAGTAAGCAGACAATGCTGTGCCTTGGAAAGGACAGAGGAGTAGAAGATGGTACAGTGAGTAACCTATCACAGACCTCAAGCCTCAGAGTTCTGATCCCTGAATGTGTAAACAAAGCTTACACCCCAGCACACAGGGACAGGTCGTAAGGTATATAATTGTGGCAGCATGGAAGGAAGATCCTTGGCTGTCCCTGGGAAGACAGAAAAGCAAAGTACCTGCTTTGCATACAGCAGAGCACTCAGCATAGCAATGCACCTTCTCAACGAAGCCTCTATCATAGCACAATGCGTCACTACAGAACAGTGCTAAGGAAGGCAGCTCATTTCTAACACAGTCCTCCTAGGTACCCAATGTGGGAGAGTGGTCAGCTTTCCGTTGCTGTAACAGACTACACGAGATACTCACTGTAAAAAGAGAAAGGCATTTTTTTGCTGGCTAGTAGTTTTGAAGGGTTTGGTCCATGTTTTTGCCTCATTGATTTTTACTTGTGGCAATGCAGTAGACTAGGGCAGGTAGTGGCTGATAGAAAAAAATGTACTATCATTTCAGGAACCAAAAAAAAAAATCAAAGACTAGAATTCCACAATACCCCAAGTACCATGCCCTATGACATGACTCTAATATGAGACTATTGCCCCCAGGACTGTGGACCAAGCCCTGAACTGTTGGATCTTTGGTGGAATACTTTATCCTGAGCCACAACATACGTGAATCCAATACAATGTCTATTTTAAGAGAGTGTGAGGTCCTGAATGAAGGCGTGAGAGCGCAGTGAATGCACACACCAGGTTTCTGGAAGAGGTCCTGTACTGAGGTGAGAGTCAGAGTTAATAAGGAGCAAAGGCTAAAACGGAACTTGTATGTACTTTGCGTGAGGTGTGTGCTGAGTTGAACACAATGTGAACATACATAAATGAAATGAATCGTTTCACCCATTTTCACATTAGAATACTCCTCATACTCTGGTGACTGATTTAGTTACTCTTGTTAGCCATTTGTTTTAAAATAAGACCCTTATTCGTTGTGAATTCATTGTAGCAAATATTTGCCCGGTGGTTGGTTATTTTTCTTACTCCACACTTTTGCTGTTGTGCGTACATGTAGACATATTCACGTGTGTAGCTATGTGTGGGCACGCGAGGCTAACATCAGGAGCTTTCATTAATCACTCTTCACTTTTATTTTTTGAGACACGGTCTTTCACAGAGCCCGACTTTTCAGATTCAGCTAAGATGAATCAGCTAAGCTGTATCAGCTAAGCTGTAGCTGTAGTTCTGGGCAGCAAGCCTCCACAATCCCCCTGTCTCTGTCTTTACAGTTACAGGCACTTGCCACAACCCATGGGAGCTAGGGACTGAGCTCAAATCCTAGCGCTTGTGTGGAAAGCACTTTTAATGACTTCCCAGCTCCCTGCTGCATTTTAATGGGATCTGGACCATATCCACTGTATTTATTTTTTTATCCCCATCACTTAAAACAGTATTGTTGGCTCATGATAGACGTTCAATAAAGATTCATAGAGTGATTATATAAAATGAACACCATCAGCCGAAAGACCACAAAATGAAGGCTACTTAACTGTTAACTACATAACAATACTGTAGGTGAAGCACACGTGGCCATGTGGCCACTGAACACCATAATGCTTTTGTGAACTCAGGGACTTGATGATTTTTCTAGATTTCTACGTGGTGGAACCTGGATTTTAACTCTTAATGTTTTCACTCTAGACATCTTGTAGCTACAAGGCTCTGCTAGGTCAGGACGGACAGCAGCCATACTCAGGATGGGCGATGGCTCAGTGCATATTCTTGCTGTGCAAGCCTGAGGATTCCAGCTCCGTCCCTCAGACTCACAGAAAGGGAAGGTGTCGTGGCGCATACTTATCCCAGCACTCACTGAGAGGCAGAGACGAGAAGATGCCTGGAGCTCGCTGGCGTGTCAGCCTGGTCTAATTGGTGAGCCTCCGGCCAGTGACAGATGCTGTCTCAACAAAACAAAACAAAACAAAACAAAACAAAACAAAACAGAACAAAACAAAACAAAACAAAACAAAACAAAACAAAACAAAATGGTGGATGGTACCTAAGGCTGTGTTCTGGCTTCCCCACGCACTATAGAGTTGCATTCATACACTTACACACACCATACACCTCAACATACATTAAACACACACATCCCAGACACCTCCCCACACCACATGTATATCACACATGTGTAAACCACACTCATATACTGCCCCTCCCATCCCACACAAGAGTTATATTCACTTTTTAAGTTTTAAATTTTTACACACAGTCTTACTATGCAGTCCAGGCCAGCCTTATAAACTCCTATCCTAGTACCCCTGAGTGCTAAAAATACAGGACTGAGCCACTAGCCCCCCTCATGAAGCTGTATTTCCTTTCATTCTAACTTTTACAGCCAAGTATATTTCTAGAGGCTGAGAAGTGGGGGGTTGGGGCGGAAAAGCTATGAACTTGTTACCCAAGGGGATCTGTTCTCTTTATCTTATTCTTACATCTGGCATCAGTGTACACACGAGCCGGAGAAGCAAGCAAAAGTTAGGTCAGCTTCTTCAGCCTAGAGCAGGATGGATTAGAAGCCGTGGCAGCAGAGTCAAAATACAAGCACTCTCTGTCACACACATTGTCGATTACACCTAAGGTCCTGCCTGTTTCCCTTAAAACTTTTCGGCTTCTGCCCGATAATATAGAAGGGGAGGCTGATTTGGGATATTAATTATATGAATATATAACAAAGCCGACAGCTGAAAAGTGCCATGTTAATATAGATAATTTATCTGGGAACCCTATGTCATTTTTATTGAAATCATTTTTCTCCTTATTGAGTTGAGGATGAATGTTCTCTACTGAATCCTGTCGTCATGGACAGACCAAGTTCATTAACAGTGCGACACACCATTAACTTACCGCACAGTGTGGTGGGAGATTGATGCTTTAGCCCTTCGGCCACCTGCTTCTCTGCCTCCCTAAGGGATGACTTCTCAGAACTGCCTTCCTGAAGGGAGTGACTTTAGCAGGGACTATGAGAGCAGACGGTGGTGTCTTCCCTGGGTTTAGGCCCTAACACCACTGCCCCCTCACTGCTTTCTTGTTCTTTCACTTTAATTCAGAGAAACAGGTATCCTTGGTCCCTGGAGACTCAGTCTACACCCTCCTGACCAGTGTAGCCAAATCGTTGTGAGTCCAGGCTGAAATGAAGGTGTGGCTGAAAGCAAGCTGTATGAAATAGAGGGAACAGATTTGTGTCTGTTACAGACACAAACAGAACTGTGTCTGATTATTCATTAGGACCCGAGTCTCGGGTGTGGCGCCCCTGCCAGACACTTGCTGTTTCCAGAGTTTGAAGAGTCAGCTGCCCGGCGAAGGTGGTGGCGAGCCTCGGGCGCTGCCCCACAGCTGTTTGATTTCCCTGTGATTTTGAAACTGTCTTTCTAGAGCTATCGGCTAGGCAGGGACGTGGATGCCCTGAGGAAATCGGTGTTCCAGGCTCACTTTTCTGTACACTGTCATCTTTGTGATTTGAATTAGTTTGACTTGTGTTCAGACCACGTGTTTCTTTTAGGAAGTGAGAACTTTAGATGCAGGATCCAGCGTGGCTGCCAGAGATAAACGAGGATTTGTCTTACTCCTCACTAGAAAAACATCTTCATAATATACACCCAAGATGACCCTGTAATACAAACAAACACTACACAAAACAAAGAAACAGGTTCTCTATCCTCTCTCAAAATATGCCAGAATGCTAGTAGATCTTTTACTGCCTAGAGCTTTTCCTTACCTTGAAACTGTGCACGCTAAGATGTTGTATTGTTGAGAAAGGGTCTTGTGATAAAAAAAGTCTACAGTCCTTTTCTCTACTAATCTCCTATCTAAGGTGGGAAGGGGTTGGAAAGGAGGTAAAGGAGCTTAAGAACTCTAATAAAGTAGGTTTGGTGAAAAATCTAAGTCTATGTTGACAGTTTCTGGTGGACCTTCCTTCTGGTCTTAATCTGACTCTTTTGTCCTACTGTCTCCTATAAATGAAAGTCTCATGGTCCTCATTTTACAGAGCCCTGAAATAAATCTGAGAGGAAGGCAGGCAGGATCTGGCAGTGGTAGTGATGGATTATTGTCATTGCACTCCTGAACAAGACCACAGAACTAAGGAAGAATTATTCAATTTGTTCAAAATTGAACAACTATGAATGAACTTGACTATAACTCTGGTCTTCATTCTGTGTTTGACTGATCATATTGCTGTCTTTCAGATACAAGTAAGCTTACAGCTGTGGTTATCTGCACAATAGTTCACTCCTCTA
Source organism: Meriones unguiculatus (assembly GCF_030254825.1). Taxonomy (NCBI): domain Eukaryota; kingdom Metazoa; phylum Chordata; class Mammalia; order Rodentia; family Muridae; genus Meriones; species Meriones unguiculatus. Next base: position 140,496,559 of record NC_083350.1, on the reverse strand, counting down.
TGTTCCATCATGATGAGAATGACCCATGAGGCTTCACCCCTCCTGAGGGACTGCTGGTAATGAATGGCTGTTGGGGTATGAGATGTCATTTTCATCAGTGGTGTAGCCATTGAAGTACTCTTGCTCCAGTAAATAACCTTCCACTCACCACCATGCAAGAAACTTTAAATAAGCTCAGTGGACCACACCTCAAAAAGAAGACATGGGATTCTTGTTCCTGAGGAAAAAGAATGGAAAACTTGTTCTTTGGTTTCTTTTGTGCTTGTTTCTTAGTGTGTTTATTTTACAGGGTCCTATCGGATACATGTTATGAAGATATATTCTTCCTAGATAGAAGTAAGACAAACCCCATCTATCTATAGCAACTATGTATGTGTGTGTGTTTGTATGCAAGAGCCTGCATTCAAAGTTCTCACTTTCCAAAGAAACATGTGGTCTGAACACAAGTCAATCCAATTCAGATCACAAAAGGTGATGGTGTACAGAGAGGTAAGCCTGGAACACTGATTTCCTTAGGGCATGCATGTCCCTTCCCAGATGATAATCATAGTAGGGAGTATTTATTGGGAAGAAGAATTTAAAAGAAAGATGGCTGGGGAAGAGATACAGGAAGGGGTTATATGTGTGCCTGTGTGTGTAAAATGACTTAATTCATTATATAATTGTATGATACTGTCAAACAATAAAATCTTGGAAAGAAATCTTTGCTATTTCTCTTGCAAATCGTATTCATCATTTAACCTTCACAAACTCAATGTCAACATGTCTCCTACTTGTATCTCTATGGCATTCACTGGCTAAATCTGTTGTTTGTAAACAGACAATCTTCTTTGATTCTCCCCTCATACACACAAAATTCAAAAATACTTAGAACAAATCATCGTTCACTCTTACATAAGATCGTTGTAATTTATTTTACCTGGGGTCAAAATCCTAGCTATTTAGGAAGCCTTGTAAAAAAATCTCCAGATGGCTTAATTATACCATTTTAGGAAGCAAGGACATAAAAATAAAATAGATAGATAAGCATAACTTAGGATCATATAGAGAAAAGGAGTAAAAGTTAAAAGAAAATATCTGAGTCTTCAAAGACGAGGTTTTCTCAGTCAGAAATTCTCAACCAACAGGAGGAACATGAAATTCCTCCACCTGGTAAAGATCTTGCTTCTCACAGTTAGCATCAAGCAAAGGAAGAAAATATGACAGTGTGCTGCTCAGATTCAGAATAAGGTGGGACCTTCTTCTCACCACTCCCATTCAACATGCTACCTAAAGTCGTGGTTACTGCAGGAAAATATGAATGGGAAGGGCTCAAGAGATGGCTTGGCAGTTCAGAGTCCTGGATGCTCTTGCAGAGGACCATAGTTCAGTTCCCAGGACCTACATGGAGTGACTCAAAATCACTAGCTCTAAGGGATTGATGTCCTCTTCTGGACTGCATGGGCACCCACACTCTTGTGTGCATACAAACACACACATATATAAAATTAAAAATATGGAAGAGAAAGAAATATATGTAATTTGTTAAATAAGAAATAGGATTTTCTTTACTCATGGATGTTAAGGTTATTAATGTAGAAAATCCAAGGAATTGATAAAAAATTTCCCTGGGACTAATAACTGATGATGGATAGTACGCAAAAGTCAAATGTTTTCCCATGCACCCACAGTAAAACAAGTGTAACTCGAGATGAAAGCATAGGCTGATGAGATGGCTCCGTGGATAAGTGTAGCCTGGCAAACTGATTTCTGTACGTACAACCATGTAAAGGCAGAAAGAAAAACTGACTGCACAGTATTGTTGTGTGACTTACACACATGGACCGTGGCATACATGTCCCTTCAACACTATGGACCATTGCTTGCCGCCTGCCACCCTACTATGTACGCTGCTAATTCCAAGTATAACATCCCCTTCAACCAGTCTGTAGTTCTCCACATAGTATTTGTTCCCCCATATACACATACTCTCTCTCTCTCTCTCTCTCTCTCTCTCTCTCTCTCTCTCACACACACACACACACACACACAGAGATAATAAATAAGGTTTAAATATACAGTATTTGTGTTAGACTTTCTACTATTGTAATGAAATACTGGAGATAACCAACAGAAGAAAGGCTTATCTTGGCTCACAGTTTCAGAGGTGTCACTGAGTTTGACTGGCTCTAAAGGTCTGAGCCTGAAATAAAGACTATAAGGACAGTGGGAGTCTATGTAAGAATAGAGCACCTTAGCTCAGGGCTATATACAAGCAGGCAGAGAAATACAGCAAGAGCCTAGGAACAAAGCAAGTCCCCAGTGACCTTTATTCCTCCAACTAGATCCTAGCTTACACAGTTCTACCACCTCCCAATACCTATTGAAATTATAACTTCATCTGGAGGTTAATGCATCATTATGTCAGAGTCTATCTACCTCCTAAAGCCCATCTAGCTAAACCTCCTACATAAGAGGCTTTCAGGGATGTCAGATTCACACCATTACTGTACCATTTAAATGTGTTCCAGACCTAAAGCAATCCCACTAAACTCAGGGACAAGACAGGACTGCCTGCTCTCTTCATATCTCTTCAATATAGTGCTTGAAGTTTTATCCTAGCTAGATCAAGGAGTTCAAGGGGGATCAAGGGAATACAAATTGGAAATGAAGAAGTTAAAGTATCACTATTGGCAGATGATATGATAGTAGATATAAGTGGCCGCCAAAATTTAACTAGGGAACTTCTACAGCTGATAAGCACCTTCAGCAAAGTGGCTGGATACAAAATTAACTAAAAAAAAAAAATTAGCCCTCTTGTATACAAGTGATAAATGGAATGAGAAAGAAATTAGGGAAAGAATACTTTTCACAATAGCCACGAATAATATAAAGTATTTAGGGATAACTCTAACCAAGCAAGCAAAAGACCTGTGTATAAGAACTTCAATTCTAAGAAGAAAGAAATTGAAGAAGATACCAGAAGATGGAAAGATCTCCAATTCTCCTGGATCAATAGGATTAGCATAGGAAAATTGGCTACCGAACCAAAAGCACATCAAAATACCAACACAATTCTTTATAGACCTTGAAAAAACACTTTCAACTTCATATGGAAAAACGAAAAACTCAGAATAGCTAAAACAAACCTGAACAATAAAAGAACTGCTGGAGTTATCTCCATTTCTGATTTCAAGCTGTACTACAGAGCAACAGTAATATAAAAATGTATGGTACTGGCATAGAAACAGACTGGTGGATCAATAGCATCAAATTGAAGACCCAGAAATAAATCCACACATCTATGGATATTTGATTTTGGACAAAGAAGCCAAAACCATAAGATAGAAAAATGGTAGCATCGTCACCAAACAGTACTGGTCTAACTGGATGTCTATATGTAGAAAAATGCAAATAGATCCATAGCTACCACCCTGCACAAAACTAAAGTCTTAGTGGATTAAGGACCTTAAAGTAAAACCAAAGACACTAAATCTATTAGAAGAGAAAGTGGAGAAGAACCTTGAACTCATTGACACAGGAAACAACTTCCTGAACAGAACATCAACAGCTCAGGCTCTAAGAGCAACAATTAATAAATGGGACCTCTTGAAACTTAAAATCTTCTGTAAGGCAACAGAACAAAAAGGTAGCCTACGGATTGGGAAAAGATCTTCACCAACCCTATATCTGACAAAGGGTTAATATCCAAAATATATAAAGAAACAGAGCACTTAAGAGGGAGCTGTTGGGGTCAAGGATCTACAGAGTCAACCAACCTGGGCCCGTGGGGGGCTCACAGAGACTGAATTACCAACCAAAGATCATGCATGGGCTGGTCCTAGGCCCCCTTCACATACGTAGCAGATGAACAGCAACTGGAGTGGTGGTTGAGGGAGGGGATGCTCTAACTTGGAGGCCTGCCTTGGACCGCGTTCCCCTAAATGGGCTACCTTGTCTGGCCTCAATGGGAGAGGATGAGCCTATTTTGTAGTGACTTAATGTGCCAGGGTAGGTTGGTGCCCCTGGAGGACCTCCCCCTTCTCTGAGGAAAAGAAGAGGGGAGAATGGGGGGAAGGAGTGTCTGAGGAGAAGACTGGGAGGAGAGGAGGGGTCAGTGATGAGGATGTCATATGAATAAATAAGTTAATTTTTAAAAAGACTTAAAAAGGTTACACAGTGGTTTTAAGAATATTTTCAAAATAAAAGCCTAATAGCGACCAAAAAAGAACTCAAGAAATTAAACAGCAACAAACCAAATAATCCAATTAAAAGATGGGGTAAAGAGCTAAACAGAGAATTCTCAATAGAGGAATCTCGAATGGCAGAGAAACACATAAAGAAATGCTCATTGTCATTAGCCATCTGAGAAATCAAGCTCAAAAAGACTCTGAGATTCCATCTTAGACCTGTCAGAATGACTGAGATAAAAAATTCAAATGACAGCACATGTTGGTGAGGATGTGGAGAAAGGGGAACTCTCCTCCATTGCTGGTGGGAGTGCAAACTTGTACAACCACTTTGGAAATCAATGTGGAGGTTTATCAGAAAATTGGGAACAGCTCTACCTCAAGACCCAGCTATACAACTCCTGGGCATATACCCAAAAGATGCTCTATCATACCACAAGGACACTCACTCAGCTTTGTTCATAGCAGCTTTATTTGCAATGGCCAGAATCTGGAAACAACCTAGATGTCCCTTAACTGAAGAACAGATAAAGAAACTGTGGTTAAAAAAAGAAGAAAAAAGAAAGAAAAAAAAAAAAAACAAACTGTGGTATATTTACACTATAGAATATTATTTAGCTATTAAAAACAAGAATATCATGAAATTTGCAAGCAAATGATGGAAACTAGAAAAGCTCATCCTGAGTGAGGTATCTCAGACCCAGAAAGACACACATGGTATGCACTCACTTATAAGCAGATATTAGCCATATAGTATAGGATGATCATACTAAAATTCCCAGACCCAAAGAAGCTAAGTAACAAGGTGGAACCAAGGGAGGATTCATAAATCTCAACGAGAAGAGGAAATAGAAAAGACAGAGGAAGTGCATAAAGAGAGAAAACAAGATAAGAGAGAGAGAGTACTGAGAGAAATTAGGGTAGGGATCTGATCTGGAGAGAGTGGGGAAGGTAGAGAAGGAGGACAAAAGGCATGCAGAGAGAAGAGAAACCATGGCCTGGGGCATCTCTGAGACAGGCTGGATACCTATGGCAGGATAGGCTTCTGGGAGGATATGGGGGTGACTATAATGGAGACCCTTATTTGTGGTGGTGGGGGGACATGGAGACTGAAGAGGTCACCCTCTAAACAGGCAAGACAGCATGTAGAGAGGGGAACACCAACCCACATACAAAAACTTCTACCCAAAATTTACCCCGCCTACAAGATGTGCAGGGATAAAGATAGAGCAGAGACTGAGGGAATGTCCAACCAATGACTGGCCACACCATGGGAGAGGACGAACCCTTGATACTATTAAGGACACTCTGCTATGCTTGAAGGCAGGAGCTTAGGTTATCTGTCCTTGGAGAGGCTCCACCCAGCAGCAGACTGAAACATACTGAGACTCACAGCTAAATGATGGGTGGAACACAGGTAGCCTTGTAGAAGAGTGGGAGGATGGAAAGAAAGACCTGGAGGGAACAGGATCTTCACAAGAAGACCAACAGAGCCAATTAACCTGGGTCCAGGTGAAGGCCTACCAAGGACCATGTATGGGTTGGACCTAGGCCCCCTAAACATATGTACACGACAGACAGCTTGGTCTTCATGTGGGTTCCTAGTAAGGGGAGTTGGGCTGTCTCTGACAAGGACTCTTTCCTATGCTTTTTCATCACTTGCCCCCAGTGAAGCTGCCTTGCCAGGCCACCAAGGTAGAGGATGTGCTCATTCCTGATACAACTTGATGTGCTGGGATGGGTAGGTGGGAGGGTCCCCTTTTTTGAGAGGGAAGGAAGGGAGTATTTGGGGAAGAAGGAAGGAAGGTGGGTCTGGTAGAAGAGGAAGAAGGGGGCTACAATTGGGATGTAAAGTGAATAATTAATTAATTTTTAAAAATGTGTTCTAGGAGGTCAGACATAATGCTTACGAACTGTGAATGGACAACACACAGAAACCAGAAAAGTCTTTGATAAGAGAAGTCTAAAGAAATCTGAACAAATGGGAGGTGCTTCATGTTTATAGAAGCTTTCTGTGATGATGTCAAATCCTCCTCAGATTAACTATAGAGTTAAAATATTGCTTAAAATCCAAGAAAGGTACTTGTAGATAGTAACATAATAACTCTAATGTTCACACAAATAGTCAAAAGTTCTCCAGTCACTAGCATGGTACTGAAGAACAATGAATTTGGAAGGACTCACACTGCCTGATTTCAGTGTTCTCTAAAGACAGTGTGGTGTGGGGAAATAATAAACATGTACAGCAGTAGAACATGTTTTCAGAACCTGGAGTTAAGTCAACTGACCTTTGACAAAGGATCAAGGACGTTTCAGTGGAGAAAGGTGGTGTTTTAAACAAATGGTGCTGGAACAGTGGAATCCACATATGCATAAAAGATTACATGTACCTAGAAACTTTTCACAAAATTTAACTCAAAATGGTTCGTATAACTAAGTGCAAGACTGAAAAACTTCCAAAATTAGACACTGAAAAATTTACATGACCTTGGATTAGGGCCATGAAATTTTAGGTACAATCTCTCAAGTACAAGCCATGAAAGAAAAGTGGTAAATTAGTCTTTAGTTTACAAACATGCACTTTAGCTCTGTGGGCTGGAAGTTAATTTTTTGCCCATGTATTAATTTTCAGTTTGCATAAATTTTGTAACATGATCAGGAAAAGGAGGACTGAAGACATTGAGACTTAGGATGGTCAGCATTTGTGTCTGTCACACTGGGTTGTAGGAACACAAAGTCCACAGAGAACCTTGTTGGCTTTTCTGATCTAGATGTTAAATGGTGGTTTTCCTTCTGAGTTTGAGGAAATAAACTAACGGTCTTCTATACATTGAGAACCTGTTCTGTGTCAGGCTTTCCATCAATATGTATGTAATTGCAAGAGGAAGTCCTTTCCTCTGCCACCTTTCATCCTGACTCATTAGTCACACTCATTCTACAAGAAAATAACAGGAGAACATTCTGCAAACTGAGAACACAACCAACAATGAAGAAAAGATTTACTCTAAAAGGACATGGTGTTTTACAGAACCAAGTGGGTCTAGGTATGTGTGCTACATCAGGCTTCATTTTATTCTTTTAAATATCCTAGGAAGCCTTAGATAGGAGTGCCTCCCAAAGAGTGTGCAAAGAAGAGGAGGAACATGCCAGAAGCAAATGCACAGCTTTGGAGAATGTGTGCAGCGGTTTGCTTCTGCTTAAAGGCAGGAGCTATTCTGAGGGTGAGGAGCCAGCATCTGGATTTTAGAAACACTGCTTTATTTATTTTTAATTAAGAGCTCTCCCAGATTGGAAATATCTCATAGAGGATAAAGTGAGAACCAGAGAAATTACAGAAGATTCTCAAACTCATACAATCAATTGCAAATATCAGAGCTAGGACTGAGCCTTTGCCTAACCTGAAACCAATCTCCCTGTTTCTCTATAAGAGCTCGTACAATAATGAGTGAGTGGGCAGAACTGAAAGCCAAGAGATTTGGGGCTCTTCTTCCGGGGTTTCCAGTTGTTTTCTGGTGACTGCCTATAAATATTCAACATAGCTGTGGCTAATATTCACACAGAAAAATAAGAATGGCCCCTTACAGTGAAATGACCATTAATGGGACAATTAATGCCAACCTCTGCTGGGCCACATGGCATAAGCACAAGATAAGCAAAGGTCAGATAGGATTATTTTAACATGACTTTTTCTCTTCATAAAGAACAAATAATATTGAAAATGTTTCTTGGATTCTCAAATACCACAAAACATTTAGGCAGAATTGGATTCTTGGAATACACAGAAAGAAGTGTCTGATCAATGCTGCTTTAAAAGGCTTGGATGGAGGTGTGTGTGTGTGTGTGTGTGTGTGTGTGTGTGTGTGTGTGGCAGGGTAGCATATCTGACCCACTGATTCCTGTGTGCTTTCCACTACCAGAGGAAAAAGTTTCTGCTGACTTATAGGGCAGTTGTTGTTCTTACCTTTATCTTCTAATTCAAGAACTTCAGATGTGAATTTTAGATATGTTTGTTTCATTTGGAATATTCCCTAGAGGTCAGAAAATTGGGGGCCACAGGGAAAGGGGTTGGTTTTCAAGGGAGGAGAGGTAGAATGCAGTAGTGTAAAGGGTGATAGGGGAGTAATGGATATCTCCATAAAATTCCTCTCCTCAAGGATAAGGGAGAAAGAGGTGGAAAAAGTATAAGATACAACTCTACAGCTGATAAACACCTTCAGCAAAGTGGCTAGCTACAAAATTAACTCAAAAAAATCAGTAGCCCTCCTGTATACAAAGGACAAAAGGGCTGAGAGACAAATTAGGGAAACAACACCCTTCACAATAGCCACAAATGACATAAAGTACCTTGGTGTAACCCTAACCAAGCAAGTCAAAGACTTGTATGAAAAAAATTTCAAGTCTCTGAAGAAAGAATTAGAAGATATGAGAAGATGGAAAGATCTCCCATGCTCATGGCTTGGCAGGATTAACATAGTAAAAATGGCCATCTTACCAAAAGCAATCTACAGATTTAGTGCAATTCCCATCAAATTGCCAAAACAATTCTTTACAGACCTGGAAAGAAAAATTCTCAACTTCATATGGAATAACAAGAAACTCAGAATTGCTAAAACAATCCTCTACAATAAAAGACCTTCTGGAGGTATCTCCATCCCTAATCTTAAGCTGTACTATAGAGCAACAGTAATAAAAACTGCTCGGCACTGGCATAAAAACAGAATGGTGGATCAATGGAATAGAATCGAAGACCCAGAAATAAACCCACACACTTATGGACACCTGATCTTTGACAAAGATGCCAAAACCATACAATGGCAAAAAGATAGCATCTTCAACAAATGGTGCTGGTCTAACTGGATTTCTACATGTAGAAAAATGCAAATAGATCCATACTTATCAGCCTGCACAAAACTAAAGTCCACGTGGATCAAAGACCTCAACATAAAACCCATAACATTAAATCGGTTAGAAGAAAAAGTGGGGAAGACCTAGAACTCATTGGTACAGGAGACAACTTCCTGAACAGAACACCAACAGCATAGACTCTAACAATCAGTAAATGGGACCTCATGAAACTGAAAAGCTTCTGTAAAGCAAAGGACACCGTCATCAAAACAAAACAACTGCCTACAGATTGGGAAAGAATCTTCACCAACCCTTTATCTAACCAGAGGACTAATATCCAGTATATATAAAGAACTAAAGAAGCTGAAAAGCAGCAAACCAAGTAATCCAATTAAAAAATGGGGAACAAAGCTAAACAGAGAATTCTATGTAGAGGAATATCGAATGGCAGAGAAACACTTAAAGAAATGCTCAACGTCATTAGCCATCAGGGAAATGCAAATCAAAACGACCCTGAGATATCACCTTACACCCATCAGAATGGCCAAGATGAAAAACTCGAGTGACAACACATGCTGGAGAGGATGTGGAGAAAGGGGAACCCTCCTCCACTGCTGGTGGAAATATAAACTTGTACAATCACTCTGGAAATCAATCTGGCACTTTCTCAGACAACTAGGAATAGCATTTCCTCAAGATCCAGCCATACCACTCCTGGGAATATATCCAAAAGAGGCTCAAGTACATAATAAGGACATTTGCTCAACCATGTTTGTAGCAGCTTTATTTGTAATAGCTAGAAGCTGTAAAAAGCCTAGATGCCTCTCAACTGAAGAATGGATATAGAAATTGTGGTACATCTACACAATGGAATATTACTCAGCAATGAAAAATAAGGAAATCATGAAATTTGCAGGTAAATGGTGGGACCTGGAAAGGATCATCCTGAGTGAGCTATCCCAGAAGGAGAAAGACACACATGGTATATACTCACTCATACAGACATGTAATATAGGATAAACCTAGTAAAATCTGTACATCTAAAGAAACTAATCAGGAGAGAGGACCCTGACTAAAATCCTCCATCCCCATCCCGAGAGGCAAAGAAGGACATCAGAAAAAGAAGAAAACAGGAAACAACCTAGAAACCTGCCACAGAGGGCCTCTGAAAGGCTCTTCCCTGCAGACTATCAAAGCAGACGCTGAGATTTATGGCCAACTATTGGGCAGAGTGCATGGAATCTTATGTAAGAAGTGGGAAATAGTAAGATCTGGAGAGGACAGGAACCCCACAAGGAGAGCAACAGAACCAGAAATTTGAACACAGGGGTCTTCCCAGAGACTCATACTCCAAACAAGTACCATGCATGGAGATAACCTAGAACCCCTGCACAGATGTAGCCCATGGCAGTTTAGTGTCCAAGTGGGTTACATAGTAATGGGAAGAGAGATGGTCTCCGACACAATCTGATTGGCCTGCTCTTTGATCACCTCCCCCTGAGGGAGGAGCAGCCTTACCAGGCCACAGAAGATGACAATGCAGCCACTCCTGATGAGATCTGATAGACTAAGATCAGAAGGAAGGAGAGGAGGACCTCCCCTATCAGTGGACTGGGGAGGGGCATGCATAAAGAAAGGGGAGGGAGAATGGGACCGGGAGGGGAGGAGGGAGGGGATTATGGGGAGATACAAAGTGAATAAAGTGTAATTAATAGAAATTTAAAAAAGTATAAGATCCAGAGGGCATGGAGGACATCAAGAATCAAGGCCTTCTGGACACAACAGGGTAGACACATACATAAACTCACGAGGCAGCACAGGGCCTGAATGCATCTGTACTAGATGGGATTCTGGAGCTGAAAGGAGAAGTGGAAACATGCCTCCGTCCCTAACCCGGAAGCTATCTCCAACTGATAGCAAATGAGAAATAAGTTTTCTCCAAGGGAGTCTCACTGGGGAAAACATTCTTAAGGTTAGGGCCTATCCCAGCAGGAGATAGCCAACACAAAGGAGCTCACTGGCATCTTTGGAGGTTCTTTGTCTTGTAAAGTTAATTCAGGTTTTGTTTTTTTTTTTTAAAACATTATAGTTGCTTTGTGTGTATATTATGGCTTCCTGTTTTGTGGTTTTATTTTTTTTTAGGGGATGCGTATGTGTGTGAGTGAGAGAGAGAGAATGTGTGTGTCTCTGTGTCTATAAGCATTTCTTGTGCTTTTTCTTTGACTCTCTTGTTTGGTTATATTGTCCTATTCCAATTTGTTTTTGTTTTTGTCATTGTTGTATTTTGTTTCATTGTACTACTATTCCTTAGATGCCTTTTTTTTTGTTTTGTTTTGTTTTTGCATTGTCCTAGGCCTACCTTTTATTGCTTGCATTGAAAACTGAACAGATTTCCTTCTCGCTTTGTGGGAGGGTAGTTTTCAAATCAGACAAATTAAAATAGCCTGTTTGTTTTCTAAGGAGAGACGGAAAGGGGGTGGATCAGGATGAGAGGAGAGCTAGGGAGGAACTGGGAAGAGTAGGGAGAGGGAAAACTGTAATAAAATACATTGTATGAAAAAGAATCTATTTTCAATTAAAAAGGGGAAATTAATGGAACAAAGAAGAATAAATGGGTGGGAGGTGGGAAGACAGTACAGCGGGAGGAAGTACTATGGAGAATAATTAACACCGCAAACCTTTTGAAAGAGAAATTAAGGAAACCTGCTACTATAGACATTTATCAAACTATTTACATACACACATCTAAAAAGACTTTAAGTAGAGTTACCCTATAATGGGATGATAATGCTCTGTCGACACTTCAGGCTACAAGTAAAAACCCCAGGTTCTGAAATGGGCTACTTCTTTAGGAGTAATGGAGAGTGAGGTCCTGTAGATCCACAGTCTTTCGCCAATGCTCTAGGCTACCACCCAGAACTTGACGGTAAGACCTTATTGATGAACACACTTCACACGTGAGACAAGGAACATAGGGAAATCAAGTTGGTACTGACCTGGAAGCTTCATCCCTACTGGCTAGTTGTCACCGTGCTGCAAGGTGCTCTGTATGCTACCAGAGGTGAGAAGTAATCATCAGTGTTACCCAGCTGTGGAGCCTGTGAGCTACAATAATGGCCAGCTTGCTGAGACAGGGCCACTGGTGCACGAATCGCACAAATGCTATGGGATTAAACAATCACCCTCTGATTACCACAAGATAAAACTGGTACCTGGCATTACTATCTGGGCCAAGAACCTGATAATGGAAATAACCTTCTGCCATTATGGACATGGTAACTAACTCCTGGTGACCTATTGTTATGCCCACAGATTATTAGTACACCTTTCAAACCTCAGTGGAGAATCTTCCATTTGCAGTAGATAGCAATTAACACAGAGACCCACAATCGGTTAAGAGAGTGAGAGACTATGGAATGCTCATCCCTAAATGGGACTTCAAAGACTCAGGGATCATGGTTAAAAAAAAGGGGGGGGGGGCAGAAAAACTGTAAAAGTCAGACATGGTGAATTACCGTTAGGAAAGTGTTTTCCAGACACAATACTGAAGTTGCACCACGTATGAACTGACAGCAGTTTTGATAGCATGCCCAAGTCCTACCCAAGCCAGACAAAAATCTCAGCATGGAGCTAAAAGATCACAGAGCTCTACCCCTAGCTGAGGTTTACTGTCAATTGGTAGCTCCTGGGAAAGTCAGTTTTCTTTAAGGATGTTGGCCCTGATAGGTTGACAGGCTCCAGTGAAGGGCCACACACTCAAGTGTGTTTGGGTAGCACAAATTGGACTTGATGGGTTCAAAAATAAAAAACAAGCACAAAGTTGGATGGGTAGGGAAAGGGATGGGTCTGGGAGAAGCTAGGGGAGGGATGACTATGGTCAAAACACATCCTATGTAATTCTCACAGAAATGCTTAAAAAGGAAAAAAAAACATATATGAGTTGGGGTCACCCATTATACAAACGCTGTCATAGTTATTCAGAGACTTTCATTTCATATCCAGTGGGGCTTTTGCCTTTTTTTAAAAAAAAACAAAACATTTATTTATTATTTATACAACATTTTGCCTGCACACCAGATCTTACTATAGATGGTTATGAGCTACCATGTGGTTGCTGGGAATTGAACTCCAGACCTTTGGAAGAACAGTGAGTGCTCTTAACCTCTGAGCCACCTCTCCAGCCCTGGGCTTTTGCTTTTGACGTGGTCTCACTAGTTCATTTTGGCTGGTCTGAAACTGCATCACACTTGAGACAATCCTCCTGCTTCTGCTTTCCAAGTTCTGGGTTTACAGGCAGGTGTCACCAAAGAGTGTTTTTGAAGTAAATATTTTAACATAATAAGCGAGAAGTGTCACAGCGAGGTGAAGATTAAACACTGTGGGTGTTTGGAAGCAGCGGAGACTATTTCCAGCAGAAAGACTTGGAAACATTCAGAAAAGAGGTGGCATTTGATTGGTGCCTTGATACAAGAACAGATTTAGACGTGGAGATAATGAGAGAAGCAATCTAGACAGGAGCAAAATCAGGGAAAATATAAAAGAAATTCAGGGATGTTCAGTAAGCTAGAAGTATATGTGAAAGAGATTCAAACGAATACAAAGGAAGAAGTTGGCTGGAATCAGGGCCTAGAATCTCACAAAGCTGTCTGGAAAGCATGGGCAGGGTGGTTTTAAGCACAGGTTAAGGGGAATGATTGAATTCACTTGGGATAATGGCTTCTGACCTGCCCTTTGAGAAATGACAATGGCCCCTTCCAAATGAGCTGGGGGGCAGGGTGGGTGTACCGAGAGAACATGAGGTGCTGATTTAGGGAGGCATGTGGAAATAACAGTGAGGTCTGAGCTAAGGTACTGAATGTGAAGAAAAGAAGACAGTAACGACCCATTAGAGAAGACTCAGCGGACTTTAAGCCGTGTTCAGATGTGTTTTCGGAAACAGAGAGGAGGAGCTCAGTAAACTTCAAGGGCTCATGTCTGCAAGGGAGCCGGAACCTTTATCAGAAGCAGAAACAGAAGGGGTGGGGTTAACAGAAATCTGGAATCATGTGGAATAGTAAGTTTCAAGTCCATTTTACAGAGCCCCAAGCAGGCATGTCCAGCCAAAGGGTAGGAAGGGGGAATGGCCTAACAGAAGTGGGAAAGAGCCACCATGCACAGTATTTGATAGCTGTCACACGAGCTTTTTTGCCATTGCCACATTTGACTAGTGGCCTCCAGATTTACCTGGAGAGTTTATTGGTGGTTTCTTCATTCACCATCTTTTCCATTGTGGACACTATTCCACTTACACTGGGTCATCTACATTCAATGACATATATCTTTTAAGAACAAGCATGGGCGACTCAGAGGTTTGTCTCACTCTACAAGATCACATCTAGATGGGGAAACTGAAAATGCTGTCATTCAAGCAGCTCTTGAAGGGAATTGAATACTATTGATGGATCCATTAATCACTCTTCTCCCATTATTCATGTTTTACTGTATGACAACTTAGGTCTCCCCAAAGATTCTGTCCTAAGATACTGGAGCCCACCCATTCTGCAAGACTCCTCTGACATGAGGGAGAGAAGCAGCAATGCTCAGCAATGCTCAGACCTAAGAGAGAGAGAGAGAGAGAGAGAGAGAGAGAGAGAGAGAAAGAGACCCCAGAAAGGGATTGCAATGGCCTGCCTGTTCAGGTTGCTAGTATTTTATTTGTAACACAGATGAGGGGAAGGCTGGAATTGTCAAGGTAAGAGAATATAATATAATCTTTCTGATTATATAGGGTTTTTTTGTATGTATGTATGTATGTATGTATGTATGTATGTATGTGTTGCATATGCATGTATGTTCATGTAGATGTGCACCGCATACTGGTGCTTGAATGTGTGTACATGTATGTGTGAAGGCCAGAAGTCAGTCTTAGGTGTTGTTCCATGGAAACACCCACCTTGTTTATTAAGATGGGGTTTGTCACTGGAACCTGGACACACCACTTGGGCTAGGCTGACTGGCCAGCCCACCCAGTGGATCTGCTTGCTTCCACCTCCCCGGCACTGGGATGGTAAGCACAGGCCACTAGACCTGGGTCTTTGGATGAGTGCTGGGGACTGAAGTCAGGCTTTCTGGTGAGCAGGACAGCACTGCACTGACTGAGTTAGCCCCCAGTTCCTGATTACACAGCATTCAAGTCTCCAATACACAGTGGCATTGCAGGGCAACCAACTAGGGCATGCTCCCTCTGTCTGAACTCTGAAAAGCATAATTCATCAAAACGAAAGGGATGTCTGCAAGAGAAGCAATCCGTGACAACTCCCATGGTTGGAAAACTTGAATGAAATGAAATCTATCTCTATGTCTGAGGTTCCATATAGATTTCTACCATATCAAGTCCTCAAACAACTAACTTTATTAATTGTATCTAACTTAAAGCACAAAATGAGTCATACATAAGTGAACAAACCACGCGTAATGTGAGTTGTGGCAGTGGAATTCCCCATTTCCCTCAAAACTGTAATGTCTGCATCATCATGAAACTGTAGGGTTTTTTCATTAACGAGTTTTATTATTACACAATGGATACACTGATTACCATCAATTAGTAAGCAATGAGCAGCAATCGAAGCATTGGAGATTTGTAATTATAGTCATCTATCATTGGTGATATCAGTGATATTTATGATTCTAATAAGCTAAAAGATCATTTTACACTCAAAGTCAGAGACTTAGTGATGAATGTTTGGTGTGTGTAGGAGACACAGAATGGATATCTGATCACAGTTTTTTTTTTTTTTTTTTTAAGTTTCTGACTTGACCATGATCCCTGGAAGGAGAATCAATATGACACAGTAAACAGGGTAGGAACCTGCTGTGTATGATGGGATGCTTGTGAGGAGAGCTTCAGACACCAAGTATGCCTAATAATTCATAGAAACCCGTGATGTGGAACTTCTCAGAGCAGCTGCATGTAAGCTGTCTCTTGTTCGTCCCTCTGCCTGGTGTGAAGAGTGAACTCACTGTGAAAACCATGCTTCTGTGTGAGTGTATGAGCACTCGTACATATATGTAAGACATAGTGTGGTTGCCGCAAGCCAGAATCCCTGGTCTGCGGGCATCTTGAGTGAGTAAACTCACCAGCCAGGAAGGGCAGAGAGCACATCAACATTTTGTATCAGAATTTCGCTGGTGTTTTACTCTTACAGATAAATAAACAGACTGGCCAAGGTTCCTCCCCAGGCAGGGGTGTTGGATCACCTCCAAGGCTGTTGAGCTTTGCTCAGTCAACCTTTTCTCCTAGTCCTTGCTTGCTTCCCTCCTGTCACTCCACTACAGTGGAGAACTGCATCCTAGAGGACATTAGATCCTGCTCTGTCCTAAGCTGACAGATCATGTACCAAAAGACAGATTATGTTTTTTTAATCAGCACAGTCCCCGAGCCTCACCACACTTTGGATGGGGCAGGGAAAGAAGTATCAACATTTCCGTTGAGCAGTGACCATGGCTGCCCCCTCCATCCTCAGTTACATCTTTCCTAGGCCCGAGAGACCAAGATTTTCCACGTTGAATCAGACACACATACTGATTCATGATTACTCTTCTCCGTTAAACACTACCCTCTGAGATTTCACATCAGAAAGGTGGCAGCCATCTACCTTGCCTTTTGAGGGAGGCTAGAATTGAGATTTTATTTTTAACTGTTGGGAAACTGTCTTGGTTTGTTCCATGTGTTTTAAGTTTGTATTGTCTATTTGTCCTAGCTGGACACTCTTTGTGTCTCCACGTCATTGCTTGCTATGGAGTCAAACACAGAAGGACACACCCCACAGTCAGGTAGAGCCCGTGTGTTGAGCCTCTGTGTTGAGACGTGTACTTTTCCTGATGCAGCGTGCTCCCCTGCTTCCAAAGGAGTCAAAACCACAACAACCAGGCCTCACCTCCAGATGATGCAGAATAATTCATGGCCTCAATTAAACTGTTTCCACACTTGTTGCACTGGTGATGTGCTGCAATGAATGCCAGTTAAATAGCCCATACTTTCATTTTAGCTAAAAACATTTTCTAGAAATGCTGAAAGCTATGTAGGCCATGAAGCTGAGCTGGAATTGCTGTTTCTTCGATAGAAGCTGCTTCATTATGTTGGGCACACTTGGATGGCTTTCTCATTGAAACAGCACAGTTAACTCTCAGTAAAACCCAAATTAGTTAGTCAAAGAGAATGAATTATATTTTTGTGGTGTTGACTTAATTTTCTGTACCAAACCTTCTAATTTGACTTGCAATAACTGGGGTTTGTTTCTTTTTCATTTTCTGTCTCCACTGTTTTCAGTCAAGTCTATCCACACATTACCATCTATCATCCATATATCATTCCTCCATTATCCATCATCTCTTCATCCATGCAGCATGCAAGCATGTATCTATCCAGCTATCTAACCAGCCAGTATTGGTGCATCCAACTATTCATCACCTGTTATATCCATCCATCATGCATCCATCATCATCCACGTATCTGTCTATCCATCATCTGTTATCCATCCATCACCCATCATCTATTAATCCATCTGGCATGCATGTATGTATGCCATCCATCCACCCAGCATCCATGCATCTATCTATTCATCATCTGTTATCTACCCATCACCCATCCATCCATCCATCCATCCATCCATCCATCCATCCATCCAGCATGTGTGTATGCATCTATCCATCCACCATCCACACATCTTTCTATCCATCATCTATTCATCCATCTAGTGTTTGTGCATTCATCCAGCTATACAGCCAGCACCCATGCACCATCTAATATCCATCTACCATCATCCACTCACCCATCTATCTTTCCATGCCTAAATATGAACAGTAAGAGGTTATCAAAGAAGCCCGGTTGCATGGACAAGAAACTGCAGAGCTTTCTCTGCTTATTGACTGCACTGGTAAACTGCAGCCATGCCCTTTTAGCTATGGAACTAGGTCCTCTATCCCTTGTTCTCCCTGTAGTTGTGACTGACAACACTAATAATCCAGCAGTCTCCTTTAGGCTTATGTTAGGCAGGAAGTAGCACTGCGAGGGGCAGCTTTTCAGAAATCACTGCAAGTACTGAGAGGTCTATCAGCCACAGAGAGGAAGGACTCTGACAGAGGAACATAGCCAAGGGGTCTGGGCTGGGTGAGAGGTAATTTTCACCTCCAAGGATCATGTTGGAAAGAATGAAAAGGGTCTCTGCCTTTCTTTAAGGGTTGTTAAAATCCTTTTGAAAGTTAAACTGCCAGCAGGTGACAGTGGGAATGCTTCCTCTGCATGAGGCAGGCTGATTTATTGAGTTTTATAGTACAAGTTTGGGGTTGTTTGTTTTCGCTTGTAAATAATATCTCACATATTTAACATTATGAAAAACAAGGTACTTTACAATACAAAAGTTATTTTTCCACATAATTCAATTTGCTTCTTAAAAAAATTAAAGCTATTATTAGACTTTGTTGACATAATGTCCATCTCAGTATTTCTGATCTTAAAAAGCTGATTACTAATGTAAAGGGCTATGGCGATTAGAAGAGTCACAGCTCAGAGCTTCAGTCTCTACCTCAGTTCATCTACTAGAACACACACTGGCTATGCTTTCCATTTACAAGAGACAAAAGATAAGGACAGGACAATGACAGAGACAATGGCATGAGTATCACTTTCTCACATTTTGGGCTTACAGCACATTGTTCAGCAGAACAAGGGTCACCAGCTGTTCCATAGCCAGCCTACAGTGGTGACACTGTAGTGTAAAGACTTTACAAGAGGACATTTCTTCAGTGATTGGGATCCACAGAAGCCAAGAGTCCATGATCTTAGAATTTTTTCACAGAAGAGCAGAGAGTGGAGATCTTGGAGCGGGGATATACCCGGCTCCAACATGAATTTTAACTTAAGTTATAAGCTTATTTAGTTGTGGGTTCTGGTGAGCATTGACCAGAACTGTGGAGCCCAGAGAGGATTAAAACTCATTCCACGGATCCTCTCACACCGTCATTCTTGTCATGGTTTTAGTAAGATCAGAAATGACAAATTGCTGCCAAGTCTTCTAAAAAGAACTTCACAGAGGTGACTTCGTCTCCCACACATGGAAGTGAGAGGAAAGACAGAAGCAAGATGGCTATGAGATCTCCAGTGGCACTGAAGCCAGAGACTGACATTTGATGCAACTCTGAGAGTCTGTTGGTCATGCAGAATGTGATGGTTAGTGTTGGTTGTCAACTTGATGGAATCAAAAGTTCACCTTACAGTCAAGCTTTTGAGCACAGCTGAACAGGGTGATCTAGATTAGGCTACCTTCTAACCACAGCTGTGAGGGATTCTCTTGGTTAGGTTAATTGAAGTAGAAAAAGCTTAAAGTGGTAAAGTGGGCGGCACCATTCCCCAGGCTTGGGCTCCAAACACCAAACAAAAACAAGAGTGTCTGCTGAGAATCTGCCATCATCTTTCTCCGCTTGCTGACAGCAGATGCCCCTTGGCCAGGTAGCTCAAGTTCCTGCTTCCAGGACATTTCCTATGATGACGGTCTGTAGCCCTCAGTTGTGCACCAAAATAAGCCCCTTCATTCTTAAGTTGCTTTTTTCAGGCCTAAAGCATTACAGTATCAGGAAAAGCAGTCGAGACACTGGGCAACACTGGCAAGTACATTAACCATCATGCTGTCTTTCTAGGTTGGAACAATGATAAACAAGTGACGAGGAATAAATGATGTGAACAAATGCACATGAAAAAAATTTAGACTCTTCGGAGTCTAATTTCTCATTGATGTAATTAAAAAATGTAGAAAACAAGTCAAAGACTATAACTTTGGAAAGCTATTTGTGCTCTGAAGTAAGTTTGGAGTTATTACACTGATAATTAAGTCACTTAAATTATTAGAGAATAGGAGTGCTTCTAGTGAAAATAGTGATTACATTGATTAAAGTTGTTTCGATTCAATAGGTACATATTACGTCGTGAGAAAGTATCTAAGGAGACAGACATACAGTGATATGAGCTGTACTCCTGGGCTTTGCGGAATCTGAACTAGCTGTGTATTTTCTTAGATACAAATAAAATGGTTGTAACTTACATATGGTTGGAAGTACTTTCTACAGAGCTACACCCAACTACAATTCTTAAAGAATTCTGACCTAGACCTTCCCCTTCCCTCTAAAATGATTTCCCCTCTGTAAATTTGAGCAAAAGCCACAGTGTTTGTTAATATGAATGCCAGAAAGCATCCTCTGATGGAGAAGCCTGCTACTTACTCCCTGAGTCTTTGAAAGATGTATTTTCAGTTCCTTACAACTATATCCTCAATGAGATCCTGAAAACCTCCTAATAATTTTAGTTTACAATTCCTTGAGAATATTGCCTAGTCAAAATTTTGGAGACTCACTCTCTTAGTTCAGAAATGTTGGTTCATCTCCCCTCTACAGTATTTATAGCATGCTTATTTTCTGGTTTATGTTCTGTGTTATAGGAAGTAAAATGTTAAGATAAATGCATTTTATTGCTAGAAACTAGAATGGTCATTTTTTCTTTTCTTTTCATGGGATGCTTTCTCAAAGAACACTAACTTTGGAAATCAGAAGACAATAAGCCTGGTGTTTGGAGAGGAAGGCAGGTGCTCTGGGCTGTCTATGGTGGACCCTGCTCTCTGCTTTAAACAGTACAGCTGCTCACAAAGGAGGAGAATTAAGTGGAACAGGGTATCATGGAGAAGTTTGGGGGCAGGACCTGGGGGAAGATGGTAAATGACACACACAATAAATAATCTTCTCTAAAATCCCTCACCATACAACTCTGAGTGTGCCTTGAGCTGGTCAGGACAGAACTCATGCAGCTAGTTCAGGGGCCAGCACTGAGCCTGCACTCATCAGCATTCACAGGAGATTCCTGCGAGTCTCTTCCACAGGCAGTCACAGCTGGTAACTCTGCCCCATTTCCAGGACGCTCTTGCTTCACTTTCCCCTTTGCAGCCGCACTTGTGTTCCTAGTTCCCTGGAAAAGTGGTGACTGTGGATGCCAAGTCAGAATACCTGACGGCA
Organism: Meriones unguiculatus; assembly: GCF_030254825.1. Classification (NCBI taxonomy): domain Eukaryota; kingdom Metazoa; phylum Chordata; class Mammalia; order Rodentia; family Muridae; genus Meriones; species Meriones unguiculatus. Next base: position 140,475,509 of record NC_083350.1, on the reverse strand, counting down.
CTGGTGGCTGCCTCCACAATGTCTTGTGAGTCTAAGAAACACCGATACATTCAAATATAGTATTAGCATACTGGAAGCTGACATGGCTTGGGCTGTACAGTGCACAAGGAGAGGCTGCAGTTCCGCTTTGTCCCACCTGTGACTGTGAATCGAAAGGCTTCTCAGGGAGAGCAGGGAGAGAGGGCTGAGCGCTAGGGTAGGGTGGCAGTTTGTTGCTGTAGAAGAGATTAAGGAAAAGTGAGATATTTCTCTTCCTCCACCTTTGAGAGTTGGACGACCTTAGCGGTAGTTCTACCCCTAGACCCCTCGCGAGAAGTGGTATGTGATACCATGCATCTGTTATGCCAGCACTCCTACAGAGCATATGGGAAGCAGAGACAGGAGAATCCAACAGATGCCCACCGACCAGCTATCCTGGGATACAAAAATGCAACAAAGTCTGTGAGAAAGACCCTGCCTCAAAATCTAAAAGAAAGAACCAACTCTTTTTTATTCTGTCTCCTTTAAAACAAATTTCACTTTATATCCCTATCACAGCCCTTTCCTTCCTCTCCTCTCTGTCCTACCCGCTCACCTTCTCTCCCCCCCCACTCCTGTTTCTTCTCCTCAGAAATGTGGAGCCCACCCCCCACAACCAGCGCTGGAACTGCTTGCATCAGAACTAAGCACATCCTCTTCCACTGGGGCCCAACAAGGCAACCCAGCTAGGGGAAAGTGATCAAAAAACAGGTAACAGAGTCATTGTCAGAGACAGCTCCTACTCCAATTGCTAGAGAACCCTCATGAAGACCAAGCTGCCCATCAGCTAAATGTAGGAGGTCCAGAGCATGCGTGTTCTTTGGTTGGTGGTTCAGTCTTTGTTACCCACCATGGTCCTCGGTTATTTGACTTTACTGGTCTTCTTGTGGAGTTCTTGTCCCCACTGGGTCCCTCTATCTTTCTCCCAACTCTTCCACAAGATTGAGAGAACCAACTCTTAACAGTTGACCTCTGATTTCCACAAGCCCACTGTGGTACTTTCTCTTTCATTCCCTCCTTTTCCTGCTCCACCTCTTTTACTCATATACACACCTAATAGTTGTACATTTAAGAGAAACTATCACCAACTAAACAAAAGATAAGTGGTATCCCAAATGAATAATAAGAATCTCAATGTTTCTTTTCGGTCACTTTAGAAATGTTGGCTTTTAACTGAGAGAAAATGAAATACATTTCAATACATGTAAGTGCCCAAGTTAAAACCTAAAGGAAGCTGCCAAGGCGGCAAGACTAGGTGCTTACTCTCTAAAAATGCCCGTGCCAATCTTGGATTTTTCTCTTGCCCGTATAAAGTAACAGCAGCCACTTGCTGAATACACCCGTGGGTACAGGCCCCGGCTTACATTGCTTTACTTATGCCTTTTCACTATACCCTGGGGGTGGGGTGAGGGACTTCATTGTAGCTGTCACTGTGCAGATGAGGGACCGGTGCTCAGGCACACTAAAGACTTTTTTTGAGGCTGCCAGTTAATATGCGGCAGAAATCTGTTGGAAAGTTTCTCCCGCTCCAGGTGGCCTTTGCTTTGCTGGAAGACCAGAGTGTACACCAACATACAGGAAGCTAAACGAAGCATTTGGGGCTGCTTTCCAATCTCCTCAGCTGTGTTTTTAAGATACATTCAAGCACCAGAAGCATTCTGAAATGATGCTTCAACTGGGTACCCCTTGTCAGTTTCTTTCTGACGCACCACCCATTTTCTGTTCCACAGGCTAGTGAATGAGATGGAGGAATGCTGCCAAGGCACTAATCGAAGTGCCAAACAAACAAACACAAAATCAAAGTGGCAAAATCAAGTCTTACTGTCTGCCCAGTGTCTCAGTTTTGCTCTGAGCACGATATATGTACATGAATAAGCGCTGTGAGAACAAATATGAACAATATATCTTACAAGTTAATGAGAGACCAAAACAGGAAAAATATACCATTCAGGTTTAGGGTTCTGTTTGCAGTTAAGACATTTCAGAATGATTTTATCCTGTGCAGGCTATGATTTCTGCTTTTAGTTAATAAGTTCCTGTTTGTCTATGTCAGTCCTTACAAGTTAGGCTTTCTATTTGTAATTAAGAATAATTTCCTGTTTCTTAGATCTGATGTAAACTACAAAGTATGCTTTTCAACCTATGCTAAACTTGGTACCCTATTTGCATGATGCATAACCTTACCCTTGTTCTTTCCCTTTCCTTGTATCGCACTAACAATGGATGGCAGCCAGCTCTCTTGCCCCTGTGAACACCTTATCTATCCAATAAAAGAGACGTCAAGAAGCCAGTAGGGGATGCACTTTCAAATCCAGACTTAGGGTGAGGCACCACCTCCGGGCAGTTATGGATGTACCCCAAATACAGCTTGGACAACTGTAGATTTAGCCTTTTCTCCTCGTGATTCTCAGACTTAACACTGACCCCTGATTCGTGTGAGGAAGGTTGCAAGCATGAACAAGTATGCCTGAGTGTGTCCCCTGTGTCAGCCATGCCCACCCAGCCATGCCCACCATCATTGTGAGGTCTCAGGACTCTGTAAATAATGGAGGGAGAAACCAGCACTGAAAGTTGAATGGTTTGCCCAGCACCCCCACCAAGTAGGTGAAGCAGGGATTTGAACCCACCCATCACGCTCTCTTCTTTATTTTACAGTGCTCTAGGCCACCTAATAACTCAACACTTCCTCCATGGCAACCTTCCTTCTCTACCTTTATATAGAAAAGTTGCCATGGATTAGATCATGGAAAGCCACTGGAGACCTTTCAAGAGCCTTAATTCATGATTTAGAAATTACTGACACAGTATACCCCATAGATGGTAAGATTCCAGTGAACGTGGTTGAAGCAAATTGTGTTCAATGTCAGTTATTTGAGGCACCAATGTGTCCCTTCATTTTCTTGGGTTCTCACATTTTATTGCTAGGGGGAGGGAATCGTATACTTTTAAATATCCAAGGCAATAATGAAAAGAATTCCTGTTTCTTTTTTGTGTATATGCGTGTGTGTGATGTGTATAGGCGTGTGAAAAGACATCTGAGTGCCCTGCTTCTGTCATTTTTCACAGTATTTCTTTGAACAGGATCTATTGCTAAATCTGGTTCTAGGCTGGCAGTCAGCAAGCCCCTGCCCGCTCCGTCTCCTCCTTCAGTCCCCAACACTGGGGTGACAGGCATACTCATTCATGTCTGGATTTTAATTGGGTCCTGAGGATTCAAATCTAGTGTTCACACTTGCATACCAAGGGCTCTCACCTGCAAAGCCAGCTCCCTACTACCAAGAAACACTGGTTTAAGAAGTTGACCTGTGGAGCTCCTATCCTTTCCCCATCAGACAAACTCCCCTTCTTTCTTATGATTCCCTGTACTCTGCCAAAGGTTTGGTCATGAGTCTTTGCTTTGAAAACACTGCTAGTTAGAGTCTTTCAGATGCGCTCAGTAGACTCCTGTCATACGTTCAATGCACATCCCATCTGTCTTTCTAAACGAGGATTGATCATCTTACCCCATGTCCGCTCAATTGATTATCTTTTTTAGGTGTATAGATTTCATTATGTTTATCATATCTTATAGGTCTATATAAGTGAGTATATCCCATGTTTGTCTTTCTCCTTCTGGGATATTTCACTCAGAATGATCTTTTCTAGATCCCACCATTTGCCTGCAAATTTCATGATTTCCTCCTTTTTGATTGCTGAGTAGTATTCCATTGTATAAAAATACCACAATTTCTGTACCCATTCCACCGTTGATGGACATCTGGGTTGTTTATCTGGGTACAGGGTCTTTTCTGAGACTGACATTCAACCAAGGACCATGTATGGATATAACCTAGAGCCTCCACTCAGATGTAGCCTGTGGTAGCTCAGTAACCAATTGGTTTCCCAAAGTGAGGGGAACAGGGACTATTTCTAACAGGAACTCAATGACTGGCTCTTTGGTCTCCCCACCCCCGAAGGGAGGAACAGTCCTGTTAGGCCACAGAGGAGGGCTTTGCAGCCAGTCCTGAAGATACCTGATAAAACAGGATCAGATGATTGGGGAGGAGGTCCCCCTATCAGTGGACTTGGAAAGGGGCACGGTGGAGATGAGGGAGGGAGGGACTGGGAGGGAATGAGGGATTGGGACACGGCTGGGATACAGAGTTAATAAAATGTAACTGATAAAAAAATAAAAATAAAATAAAATAAATGTAACTGATAAAAAAAATAAAAAATAAAAATAAAATAAAATAAAAAAAAAAGAAGTTGACCTGTTCCCGGGCCAGCTGGCATCCAGGCAACACACAGAACTAAACAGACAGGCTAAGCTTTGGGGCTGCTTCTTTCTTTTCAGGTCTTTGAGGCTGTGTTACAGAAAGGCTGGGTCTGCCCCCCTGCAAGCTCCAGGCTGTTTCCTGTTCCCTGCTCAAGCATCCTTTGGAAGGATGGGGCCTTGGTTGTCTGACAGCACTGGGTACTGGGAAGAAACAAATGGCTGTTAATCCACCAGAGCTCTAGCAGCTGAGTCTGATGTCATTTGTCACCTCTGTGGTGCCCTTTGTTCTGAAGGCATCAGGTTCCTGAGGAACTCCTGATGGCAGCCCCAAGGCAGGGATCCTCTGGGGAAGGTGACACCTAATCTTTGTGGAGCAAAAGTCAAGCCTAGTGGGAGTTCACGGTTGACATAGTGGGTGGCTTCTGAGTCTCATTTTCAATTGAGACCTTGATATAGTCCATGAAAATCAATTTATAGATTTCCATAGCAAATTTGCCTCAAATAGGATTTGCCAAACTTTAAACAAAAGTCTAACATTATTTACTTTTATTTTCTACTGAACTGGGAAATGAAACAAAGCTTCTTTTCCCTCTTTTCTTCTCCTGCCCTTCTTTCCCCTCCCCTTTCCCTCCCTTCCTTTCACTTTCTCATTCTTTTCCTTTCTGTTATGTGCATATACCCATACAGACACACTCAAGTAAACATAATTTTTTTTAAATCTTCTTTTAAAAGAAGAGTTCTTGTCTCTGTAAAGCAGGGAGTAGAATCATCACTCTGCTTCATGGGAAGATGTGAAGGATAAGATGAAATCTGCCTGTAAAAGGCTTTGCAAAGTGACTGGTATAAAGATGCACTGTGAACCAGCTGTCTGCTATCCATGAGGGTAAATGCAGTGAAGGAAAGTGGAGGGTCGTGTGAGGGAGAAAAATGTGAAGGTCTGGTCTGTACTGCCTTAGAAAGGAGGGACAAAATGCCTGGAAGATATTTAAAGTGAGACACCATGAAAAAATAGAGTCAAGGATCTTAAGTGCAGAAACACGTTCAAGCAGAGCGTGTTACCACCAGCAACTAGAGTGGTAGCTGCCAGGAGGAGAAAGGGCCAGTGTCCCTGGGGTAGATGGAGTGTGGAAGCAGGCACAGGGGTAGGTCGGAGAAGAGGAGAGGGGAACTCCCTCCCTGCTCACCCTTTGCCACCCCTGTTCGCATGATTCTAATTCTGGCTCTGGGATCTCGGACCTAAACCGTGGATGGCAGTGACTTACTCATCTCATTTGCCTCTCTTGTCTCTTCCATCCTTTATAGATAATCTCAGAAGATTAAGTCCTACGTCATCCTTTGATCATAAAACTGTCCATCAGGAAACCAGCAAGTTGACTATTGTACATCAAACAAAATCCAAAGTCCTGCCCACAGCTGTCCACAGTTGACATTTCCAACATGGCTTCAATCTGCTTTGGCTCGTTTTCCTCAGGTCTGTTAGACATCCACTGAATTTGTGCTCTGTCCTTCTCTCTGTAACAAATCCTTCTTGTTCCTTGTCATCTAACCTTTGCCTGTCTGATCTCAAGGTTGATATCAAATGGTATTGCTCATTAGGTGTTATTATCTTTAAATTCTGTACAAACTCTGTGCGTTGGTGATTATTTGCTCTGGTTAGGGTAGTGGTATTTCTCCAAAAGTTATGCTGTGATATTTTTAACTTTAAAGGTGATAACGAGGATGTGAGGCCTTGCATAGCTTTAGGTATGAGGACAAAGGCTTTATAATTAGAAGTACTGCTCCTATCAAAGATACCCTAGAAATGCAGTTGACTCCCCCTTTTTTGTGGGGCAACAGAGAGAAACCCTGTTTGTTGAGGGGTTTCTCCTCAAACTCTCAATAATCTGCTCCCTTGATCTTTGACCTCCCAGACTCCATGTCTGAGATATCAAAGTTTCAGTGACTTTATAACACCACCCAGTTCATGCTATTTCATTACAGTAGTCTACATGTCCTCTAAAAAAGGAAATAAACTTGTTTTTCTTAAATTAAAAAAAAAAGCTATCGAAAAAAAATCACCATCCATCATTTTACTCTTGGAAATTAACTCTTGTATACTTCATTATTAATTTACAGCCACAAAGAGTCACTGAAAACATTATTTTAAGGGCTACATAATATTCAAGCCTAGCGACATATCATAAAATTAGTTCTCTATGGGAACTTCAGTTTCTCTATCCATAAAACGAGTCAGTGATAACATCGTGAAGATTAATGAGGTGAGTATTAAAGTGTTTTACATTAATAATGAGGACATTATATGCTCAAAGAATGATGGTCAAGATCCCTTCTCTTGTCCCCAGAACTTCTCTGCTGGCTCATCTGCTCTCAGGTGAGGGCTGCAGTAAGGAGGGTGAGAAAATGGTCCTGAGGGGGAGTTTCCAGCTCCTAAAAACAGTCATTTTGTCTGCAAGAGACAGTCTTTCTGTTCCTCACCCAACAGAGATCTCAGACTTAGTAAAAAAAAAATGTAAGAAATACAAATTTGTACTTTAAGCAACTTGTTGGGTCAAAAAAGAGACAGAATGCTTATTAAAATGTGGTATAGAGTTGATGGGGAACTTAATTCATTTGTGTTTTTCTCTGACCTTTTGCTGTACATGTAACTGTGGCTTTAGGCTTTTCTGACTTCATCAATGCAGCTAGAAGCATTAGGTGTAGCTTCTTTGCACTGTAATAAGCCTTCATGTTATATGGTTTAGAGCTCATCTTATTTCATCACCTCTCCTCACACCCAAGAGTACATCCTTCTGCTCTGTGCAAAGCCTGTCAGTCTCTGATGATCTCACACAACAGCCACCCTGTTCTCCATTAAACACTGCGTGCTTCACAGCTGGGATGTTTCTTCAGGTTTTTTTTTGCCTTGATCATACTGGGATGCTCACTTGTTAATCCCTGTAATCTCTGTATTTGAACACCCATGTGGTCTCCTCTGCCTTCTATTGTTAAAGAAGAGTGATTCCCCATGTGAAATAGACTGGCAGCCCCTGCCCACAAGGGAGGACTGCCTATGAGACCTTCATTTACTTTCTTCCAGCAAGTTCCCTAAAGCCAGGGGCTGTGGCCTTCCCTGCATTGTATCCTTACACTAAACCATAAACCGTCTGACACAAGGCAGTAGATATGTCTAGTATGATGGCTTTTTGTTTTTTTTCATTATGGTGACAAAACACCTCCTAGAGACAACTTAAAGGAAGGAGAAATTATTTGGGTTCATGATTTCAGTCCATAGTCCTCGGCTCTGTTGAATCTGGGGCCAGGGTGAGGAAGAATACCATGGTGGCAGGACTGTGTGGGCAAGGAGGCTGTTCATCTCATGCTGGACAAGAAGCAGGAAGAAAGAGAGAGAGCTGGGACCAGATACAACCTTTATGGGTATGCATGCCTCAGTGCCCTTCTTCCTACAGCTAGGTTCAAACTTCTAAAGCTTCCAGAATCTCCCCATATTAGTTACTTTTCTCATTGCTGTGGCCAAATATTTGACAAAAAGCAACATAAAGAGGGGTTTATTTTGGCTCACAGTTTAAGGGGATACAGTCCACTGTGTCAAGGAAAGGCATGGCAGAGGAATAGGAGGTCATTAGTCATACTGCATTGGCTGATAGAAAGCAGAGAACAAACAGGAAGTAGGTGTAGGCTATAAAGCTTCCAGGCTGGCCCCCAGTGATTCACTTCCTTCAGCAAGGAAACACCATAAAGGTTTTTACAGCCTTTCCAAATACACTTCCATCTGGAGACCAGGTGTTCAACTCAAGACTATGGGAATTATTTTATGTTCAAATCACAATACTTCCTAACTAGCAGCTCTAGCTGGAAACCTGGTGTTCCATACAGGAGCCCGTGGAGGCATTTCACTTTCAAAATGCAACAATAAGTAATAGCTGAACTCATTAATGACAAGTCTACTTTCTTCATGATGTTAGAAACATGCATTTAGGACACAGAATTTGGGATTCTGTTCACTGGAAACCATTACCTGCCTTCTCTAGTTTGTGATTTCTTATTATTTCACTGGGAAAGTAATTCTTACCTTGTTATAGGTATGAAAGGAAATAATATATGTGATAGGATTTGGCACATAGAACATGCTCTACAAAAGGTGTATTCTTTTTTCTTTGAGGCCTACCAATTGCTCCTTTAAAGATGCTGTTTGCTTCTCTTCTGAGATTAGTTCAGAAGAGAACACAACACGTACGGGGTGGCCGTGGAAAGCAGTAGAAGATTGGAAAAGGATGGGGTAATTGGTTTTTTTTTTTCCCCAAATCTTCTAATTTTCTTTCAGTAACTTTCATAATAAAACAAAAAGTAGAGGTGTTTCTGTTTGTCATACTAATCTATTACTGTCTATTAATCTCTATGTTTCCTACTTTCAAGTTGTAGGTGAGAAGGGGGCATAAGAAGAAAGTTAAGTGTCAGAATCCCCACACTTGTCCTTTGCAGCTAAGAATCTCCTGTCCCTGTTCTGGGAGAAAATCTTAGCCAGGTATCTGGTACACAGTAAGGCCTTAATAATTCAATATTATAAAGATGATGATTGTGATTATAGAAGATCAGAGCCCTGCTGAAACAAATAAAAAGCAATATTTGTGTTGTTAGAAAGTCTTTTGGAGGGAAAACTGTGAATAGACCCAGATTTTACATGCTGGACAAAATAATACACCTTAGAACTACAACTCAACTATAACATCAGAAAACAAGAATTTGAATTTGTATGCCTCATTTTTTTTTCTTAATTTTGTTCATAGGCTATTTATAAGAAATAAAATAAAACTTGTTTTTTTTTATTTCTGGTAAAATAGAATTTGTTATATTTGTTGTGGATGGTTTATTCATAACTTATTCACATTTGGTATATCTGTCTTTACCTGTAACTGCATATGTATTGCAAAAACTGCATAGATAACAGTTTTTTTAATGTCTGCAATGATTACACCTAGGGAGAAGGTCTTCTTTAGGTGGAGTTACCTTAAAATGTCCATCCTTGTATTTTCAATGTGTTAAATGGAAAATCTCAGCATTTTTCTAGAATACTGTGATTTCTTTTTTTTTTTTTTAAACTGTCCTAGTTTCATGTCTACTGCTGTGATAAAATATACCTACAGAAATCAGCTAGGAGACAACAGTGCTCATTTTGGCTTGTAATTCCCAGTGATAGTCAGGAACATCAGTTCAGAAGGTTGACATAGCTGCCATATCACACTTGTGCTCAGGAGCAGAGAGAGAATGAAGGCACGCATGCTTCTTTCCAGCTTCCCTTGCCTACTCTTATACAGCCTTGGACCAAAATCCAGGGAATGGTACCCACACAACAGCGGGCTGAATCTTCAGTTATCAATAATCAAAATCAAGATAGTTCTCCACAGGTATACTCACTGGACAACCTAATCTAGACAATCCCTCCTTGAGACTCTCTTCCCAAGTGATCCTAGATTGTGTCATGTTGAGTATTAAACTTAATCGTCACAATAACTAATTAAATAGAAACTGATGCTGTGATAAAGATTAATTCTGGGTGGTAGGGATTAGGGCAATTTTTATAAATAACACACACATGCATGCAATCATCTTAAAAATCATGCCTGAATAAACAAAAATAAATACATAAATAAATAATAAAACATCTCTACTTCCTCTGTCCCTCACCACATTTCTCCAGTCTGTAGTCTTGCCCCAGAATCTCTTCAGGAAAGAAGTTGGAATTATTCTCCTGGTCATCAGCATTAGCCTGCTCTAGTAAGAAAAGCTATCAGGGGTTCTAGGTTATCTCCATGCCTGGTACTTGGTTGGAGTATGAGTCTCTGGGAAGACCCTTGTGTTCAAATTTTCTGGTTCTGTTGCTCTCCTTGTGGGGTTCCTGTCCTCTCCAGATCTTACTATTTCCCACTTCTTACATAAGATTCTATGCACACTGCCCAATAGTTGGCTGTAAGTCTCAGCGTCTACTTTGATAGTCTGCAGGGCAGAGCCTTTCAGACCTCTGTGGCAGGTTCCTAGGTTGTTTCCTGTTTTCTTCTTTTTCTGATGTCCATCTTCTTTGCCTTTCGGGATGGGGACTAAGCATTTTAGTCAGGGTCCTCTCTCTTGATTAGTTTCTTTAGATGTACAGATTTTAGTAGGTTTATCCTATGTTATATGTCTATATGAGTGAGTATATACCGTGTGTGTCTTTCTGTGTTCTGGGATAGCTCACTCAGGATGATCCTTTCCAGGTCCTACCATTTACCTGCAAATTTCATGATTTCCTTATTTTTCATTGCAGATTAATACTCCATTGTGTAGATGTACCACAATTTCTGCATCCTTTCTTCAGTTGAGGGGCATCTGGGCTGTTTACAGTTTCTGGAGATAACCTAGAACCCCTGCACAGATGTAGCCCATGGCAGTTTAGTGTCCAAGTGGGTTACATAGTAATGGGAAGAGGGACTGCCTCTGACATAATCTGATTGGCCTGCTCTTTGATCACCTCCCCTTGAGGGGTGAGCAGCCTTACCAGGCCACAGAAGATGATAATGCAGCCACTCCTGATGAGATCTGATAGACTAAGATCAGAAGGAAAGAGAGGAGGACCTCCTCTATCAGTGGACTTGGGGAGGGGCATGTGTGAAGAAGGGGGATGGAGAGTGGGATTGGGAGGGGAGGAAGGAGGGGCTTATGGGGGATACAAAGTGAATAAAGTGTAATTAATAAAATAAAATTAAATTAAAAACAAAAAAGAAAAGCGAGCAGTGAGACATAGGTATTAGGCCTCACATCCCATTTCTAGAAATGTTTTGGCATGAATCTATAGGCACATCATGAAAACTTTCTCCTGTCTGTAGAAATGGAAAATATAAACCCACCTGTATGGATTGCATCTGAATGTTCCCTTAAAGCAATGGTTCTCAACCTTCCTAATGCTGTGACCTTTTAATATAGTTCCTCATATTGGGGTGACCTCAACCAGAAAATTATTTTTGTTGCCACTTCACAACTGTAATTTTGTTACTGTCATGAATCATAATGTAAATATCTGAAATCCAAGATATCTGATATGCAAAGATATCTGATATCTGCCTGTGAAAAGGTCCTTCAAGGGGTCAAAGGTTGGGAAATGCTGCCTTAAAGGCTTATGAGGTGACAGCTTGGTCCTCAGAGGGTACTTCTGGAAGAGGATGGAGACTTTAGAAGGTGGGTCCTAGCTGGAAGAAGTATGTCACTGGACTGTGCTTTAGGAAGGGGTCCTGTTCTTCCCTTCTCCCTTGCTCTTCATTCTTTTTCCCTCTCCTTGTCAGCTTGTCAGACTTTCCAACTACCATTTTATGAGAAGCTTTGCTACTTTCTTCCCTGTTCTAGTTCCCCAGACACTTACTGAACTCTTAACATGCAAGACTTTTATGAGGGCAAGAAAATTCTGTAACGGGTCAGCGAGCATGCCACCAATCTTCCCTCACTCATCCTTTCTTCACGAAGTAGGATGAACTCTGTGAAGCGCAGATCCATTGAGTGTTCAACAGCTCCCGCTTCTCTTTGGAAGGTTAAAGTGTAAGCTCCGTGGCATGCTGTGTTAAATTGTTCTATGACATTGAATAATCGTAACGTTATTCTTTACACAGTGCCAAAAAAGCTGGTCAACTGACTGTGGACTAGAACTTCCAAAAGTGTGATCCCGAGTCAACCTTTCCTCTGGTGTTTTTCTCAGGTATACCACAGTGATGGAAAGCCAACTAACACATGCCTTACAAACACAGGAGAGCGTTGTTAGTGGGAAAAACTGAAGAGAATTTGAACCTTTAAAATTACCTCTATGTTTTCTAGGCTTTGTAAAAAGCTGTAAATGCATTTGCATCCTTGTTCACTATATTTTCTTTGTTCTTCTCCCGTCCCACAATGGCTATCATTTTGTTTTTTTTTCCAAACATGATATTTTTCTTAATTACTTGGGAATTTCATACTATGCACCCCATCTCGTTCACTTCCTATTCTTCCCAGGGCAATCCTCCCACATTTGTGCCTTCTCCAAAGCAAACAGACAAACAGACAAACAAACAAACAAACAAAAAGCCCCGAACATAACAACAACAAAACCCAACCCAAACCAAACCCCCTATCACCCATTTGAGTTGTGTATACCCTCACTGGAGCCTGGTCAAATTCCCAGTGGCCAGCTCCCAAAGAAAACTAAGTTCTTCCCATGTGCCTACTAAAAGCCATCAACTGTGAAGAGCTGCACCCTAGCATCTTTATCACAGTGGAATCAGACACTCACAGCTAGACATTCACAGCTAGAAAATGTACCAAGTGTGAGAGACATTGGACCACTCAGTTCTAAATGGAATGTCTCTGTCAAACCCCTTCTCTCAAGGCTCGGGGATCTCTGCAGGAGAGGAGGCAAAAAAAAAAAAATATTAAGAGCCAGAAGGGATGGATGACTCCAAGGAAATAGTGTCTTCCAGACACAACAGTTTTGACACCCATATGAATAAACTCATAAAGACTGGGACAGCATGACTAAGATCTGCCAGACAAGGTTCTGAAGTATGAAGTTGACATGAAGTCTGCGGTGTTTTGAATGAAAATAGCCCCCATGGCCCCAAAGGTAGTGGTCCTATTAGGAGGCACAATTAGGAGCCTTGTTGGAGCAGGTGTGTCACTGGGGACAGGCTTTGAGGTCTCAGATGCTCAAGGCATGCTGCGCAGGGCAGTCTCTTTCTGCTACCTGCAGATCTAGATGGAGAACTCTCAGCTGCTCTCCAGCACTTTATCTGCCAGAGGGCCACCACCTTTCCTGCCACGATAATAATGACTAAACCTCCAAACAGTAAGCCATTCTCAATTAAATGTTTTCCTTATAAGGAAAAATGCCATGAAAGTCTAGGTCTTTGCACAGTTTTAATTGATGCCTGCTGCTTTCTTTTGCCTTTGCTCCACTCATCCCTGCTCCTTGCTTTACTTCGCCATCAGCCTCTCTGACCTGTGCTCTTTCCCACGCAATGTTCATTTTCATGTTTGTTTAGAATAATTCATTCAATGGCCACGTTTTCTTTCTTTCTTTCTTTCTTTCTTTCTTTCTTTCTTTCTTTCTTTCTTTCTTTCTTTCTTTCTTTCCTTCCTTCCTTCTTCCCTTCCTTCTTTTGTTTTTTTGAGACAGGGTTTCTAGGTATAGTCCTGGCGGTCGTGGAATTTACTCAGACACAGACACACACAATTTATACACACACACACACACACACACACACACGCCTTATTACCTTTTGATATTTGATATTCTTAACTTATAATTCACTTGGCAATTCATGTGTTTCAAGTCCTTAGAGCTCAGTCAAAACATCTGGGAAACTTCCATTGCATCCTTCTCTTACCCCTGTCCCCACTCCCACTGCCAGAATTACACTCCCTACTTTGGTGTGTCCTTATCTTCCTGTATGAGGCCTAAGTCCCTTGGTCTACTCTGTAGACCAAGCTGGCCTCAAACTCAGAGATCTGTCTGGCTCTGTTTCCTGAGTGCTGGTATTAAAGGCATGAGCCACTACATCTGGCCTGTGACCACAGTTTAATCTCCTTCTCCCTTTGTGCTCTTCAAGATTCCCAAGAATGAAAACTTTATTTAAAGGAGAATTCTAAAACTACCAAAAATGGCATTATTGCTACCTAAATAGGAACATAGGACCCACACAAGTTGATTAATTCCTAAAAAGTCTCACAGCTAATCTAATTTTTCAAGAACTTTCTTGACAAAATGCCGGGACACAGATGTTTTGAATTTATTCCTATTAGATATTCGATAGTTTGACCTAAGGAATCAAGAACACTTCTTTAAAAATAAAATTAAGTTTTAATTTTTATTTATGTACATGCATGTGTGTCTTCATGGTAGTGTGTGTGTGTGTGTGTGTGTGTGTGTGTGTGTGCATGTGTGTAGACCAGAAAAGGGTGCTGAACCAACCACCATCCAACATAGGTCTTCTGCAGAGCAGCAAGTGCTTGTAACCTTTCCTAGGGATGCTTCTTACAGCTTTATGCCAGTACTGCCAGCATATCTAAAACTCATGATTTGGAAGTGACCATAAGTAGGTACACACACACACACACACACGCAGGCACACACATTTTCTGTAGGAACTGTGATGGACAATTGCCAATTGTGATAATCACGTTTACTTTCCTTGCTTCTTTGGCAACCGCATATTTAATGTCTCAGATAAAGATAAATCCATGACTGAGTTTGAGGAGCACACAGCCCCTCAATGTGTCTCAAATGTGGGAGTTCCAGAAGAATTACCCGGCAGACAGATAACCAGAAGCTTAGGAGATTTTTAAAGATGCTATGGGCACAAATGTTAGTTATTGATGGCTATTCTTCCACAAGCCTTTTTTTATTTAGTTATTTTTAAGATGTGTATTGAGGGTGTGTGTATGTACTGGCATGTATGGGGGTATGTGTATTTGTGTTTGGGTGTTTGTGAAAGTCAGAGCTCATCTTTGGTCCATCATTGGTCCATCTGAGCTGTTGACCTATTGCTTGGAGGCATTGTCTCCCAGTGGGATCTGTAAGTCACTAGGCTACGCCCTCAGCAAGCTCCAGGGATCCTCTAGCCTCCATCTCACTAGCGTTGTAATTACAGGTGTGCACCATTGTTTCCAACTGTTTATGTGGGGTCTGGGGTTTGAATTCAGATCCTCATACTTGAAAGGCAAGTACTTTAGTGACTAAGCTAGCTCCTCCCACTGCCACAGACACACACACACACACAAGCCTTATTATCATTTTGATGTTTGATATTCTTAACTTATAATCCTTATAATCCACTTGGCAATTCATGTGTTTCAAGTCCTTAGAGCTCAGTCAAAACATCTGGGAAACTTCCATTGCATCCTTCCCTTACTCCTGTCCCCACCCCCACTGGCAGATTTCCACTCCACTCCCTACTTTGGTGTGTCCTCACTTTCCTGTATGAGGCCTAAGTCCCATGGAGAACAAGTCCTGGTCCTGAGTCTGACTCTGAGTCTGATTTCCAATAGTCTACTCAGCTTTTTAAATTAACTGTGTGGTGACAGACAGCAGAGATGCATTGTTCACAGTTCTGGAATGTCATCATTGGTCCTCATATAGGAGGAGAGATGGCTTTTTTGGAGTCTCTTTAACAAGAACACAAATTCCCATGGCCTCATCATCAAAATCCTCGCTCTTAACACCATTGTATTCCAACAGGGGATTTGGAGGATATGGAAATTCAATTGATTTCCAGTCCCAGAAACACTACTTGACTTTAAGCAAGGTATTCGATCTTTTGCAGCCTCTTTTATAGATCAATTAAAACAAATGTATTAGATTCGATCTATGTAGACTTTTATCACCTTTATTATTCTGCTGGTCATAACTTATTATATTACAGTTATTGGTATAATTTGTTATGTTTACATAATTCTTAGTCTAGCCAGGGGCTTACAGCTTATTTAATCAAACTGTATAATTTTACTTACTAGAAAATCATAGAATAAAAGACCAATTTTATGTAAAACAAGTTAATAAACAGTAGAACTTATTTCAGGCTTTCTCATTTAAGACAAATCACTATAAATAAGTATGATTAATCATGAACAAATCATATAAATGCTTTGGTAAAGACAAGCTAGCAGGTAGGTATTGATTAAAATGAGTTTTCCCCTTGTGGATTCCTATGATTTTAAGAATGAAATGTGTCATCCTAAACTGTAAGTTACTTTACGTTTCCTTAGTTCATTTTGAAAACTCCATAAAACTTTTAATATTGTAGTTTAATGTCAGGATAAGGAACAAAAACTGAAATTGGGTTTTGAGGAAAAGCTGTGCACTTTTAAGAAAATTGTAAGTGTTGTTGGTCACATGCTATAAGGTATTTGTGTTGCCAAGTTAAACACTGCATTAAAATGTCTTATGTTAATATTTTTAAAAATTTCAAAGCATATTTTGATCATATTTTTTCTATCCCCAACTCCTCCCAGATCCTTCCCACCTCCTTCCCCACCCAACTTTATGTTCTTTCTCTCCCTCAAAAGAACAACCCATAAAAAGACAACAAAAAACTATAAATGAAAATCAAAACAAACAAAAGAAAAAAGAGAGAAAAGAAAATTAATAATACTCTCTCTCTCTCTCTCTCTCTCTCTCTCTCTCTCTCTCTCTTTCTCTCACACATACACATACAAATACCAGATCTAAGCAACAAACACAACAAAAAGACATGGAGTTGGTTTTGTGTTGGCCAGCTACTCTTGGGCATGAGGTCTGCCCTGGATTGTGGGTGATATATCCAGCGACACTCCATTGGCAAAAACTGTTTTGTTTTGTTTTGTTTCCCCCCCTTTCCAGAAGGTATCAGTTGCAAACAGCTTCTTGGTTAGATTTTGTGTCTACCCTCCTTTCTTAGTGCTAGCATTTTGTCTCTTTTGAACCTATGTAGGTCTTGCACATGCTGTCACAATTTCTGTGATTTCATATGTGTATCAGAGAAGAGAATTAATCATCAATGTCACCCAGCTACAAATCCTGTGACCTACAGCATAGCCCTGTCTGCAAGAGATGCTGGCACAGTAGTGTCACAAATGGTACGGGAGCAACCAGCCACTTTTTAAAAAATCAAATTTAAGGCCCATTCTGTGAGATGTAAACCATATCTGACATTGCTAAAGTGGAAAAAAACCTGAGACTAGATCATAGGCCTATTATTTCATTATTCTGCTAAAGGAACACAGTATTAATATGACTGCTAATGACACATTGCTGTACCTGTAGATCAGAGAATTGCTCAGCCCTCATCAGAGAAACTGCTTCTTGCAGTAAGTGGTAATTAACACAGATACACAACTGAACAATGTACAGAGAGCGAGACACTTCAGAGTGTTCAGCCATAAAGGGAGTGTATTTATCAAATCCCTTTCTTCACGACTTGGGACTCTCTGTAGAACAGGAGATGGAATGCTTGTAAGAGCCAGGGGGCGGCTGATGACTCTAATGTAATAGTGTTTTCCAGACCCAACAGGGCTGATACATGTTGCATTTTATAAGCTTGGTTTAATTGCCCTTCTGGCAGGTTTTCTGGATTGTATGAAACTTAGTTAACCTGTTTGGGCAGGCTCTTCTGTATTTTGGAGTTAATTCTTTAGTTTACTTCAACAGCATCTGATCCTGTCCATCTTGCGCTTACGCTACTTGCATACTTCACTCTAGGTGCAGGTCACGGTCTATTCTCTGGCCCCAAGAGTGTTTACGGTTACCGAGGAATAGTATTCCTCTTTGCTTGGTCCCAGACATGAGCGCACCGAGCACAGGTGGACAACAAGAGGCAGGGTTCCCCACAAACACAGAAATGAACAAAACAGCAGGTGACACAGCGTCTGTTGTCACTACTGCCCTGGTCTGGTTCTGCCTGCACACCACGTGAGAACTCTTGGCTCAGGGCTTAGGATGGGTTGCCAGCCCTCTTCTCTTTAGACCAAGGTAAGTGCAATGTCTGTCGCACGTACCAGTTCTCCTGGCTCTCTTCCCAAGGAAATGACATTTTAAAATGTGACCCCTAACGTAAAGTTAAGGCACTTGAGCCAAAGAATCAACAGTGGAATTTCCAATCCTGATAGAATTTCCTCTGCATAAAACATGTTGTCACGGTGCTGGTGCTGTCTCTGTTACCTCTCTTACTAGTTTCTCACAGCGCTTTGCTCTCTCAGAGATTCCAGCCCTCTAAGTTTCTAAGTATTATGGGCTTCAGGGCCTCTCTAGTCAGTCTTCTCTATGGTCTTCTGGAAAGCGTGTGTTAGGCTTTCTTTCTCTCTTGGACCCTTTTGGCTTTCATTTTCTGTTTTCTCTTTTGCCCATTTCTCAAATTATCCATCTACTCCAAGATATAATTCCATAGTGGAATAATCTCCACTTTTTCAGCTTACTCCCATATCTTCAAGTTTTGTTTGTATGATTTACTTGCCCTTCACCAGGATCTTAACCTGTATCTTCATCCTTTATCACCTATTATACGGGGCAGTTGATAGACACAGTTGAAGTAACACACCACTGCTTATTCCTTTGTACCCAGGAAATTGAAAAGCAGTGACCTCAGACCCAGTGTCGTTCCTGACCCAAATATGCTCACTCCTTCCTATCTTCCTTTAGTGAGTAATATAATCCTTCTGCCTCCACATTCCAATTTATAGTCCTCTTAAATCTAGTCATTGAGAATGGTCAGAAATATGGCTATATTAGCCATTCTCTATCACCTTGCCCAACTCCTCTGCCTTCTGTAGTGATGGTTCTTACTACCCAGGCTCAGAATGGCTGTGTCAGCCTCATACAGGAGCTTGTCAAATGTGTGTTTTCCATCTGCCTGCACTTTCACTCTGTAGCTAGCTTTGGTACTCACTGAAGTGTGAGACCTTTTCCACCCTCAGAGACTCATTTTATGTTTTTTTTCTTTCTATTCAACTATAGCCCCCTTTCAGCACATTGTCCCTTCCCAAAACATGGCTTCCTTGTGTGCTGCCATTCCGTTGCTCCTCATCACCTGTCAACCTTAACCTTAGCTCTTGTTTCACAAGCTACCTTAGATGCACTTCCCTTGAAGAGCCCCTGCCGTAATTCTGGGACACCTGTTTTATGAACCCTCTTTGTTTGGGATTCCAATCCCCTGGCTGTCATAATCTTTGGGAATTCTCAGTCTTAGGTAGATAGACATCAGCAGCTTGAAGGTCACTGAGGACATGATGCTGGCAGAATCAGGAAATTTGGATATTCTGGTTACTAGTCAAAAGAATGGGAACAGAGTTTATTTATGGCCATGAGTGGAGATTTGATAGTCTGAAATGCCCAGTAATCATGATGTTCCTATCTAGAAGAGGGTTTCTGATAAAAACAAAACAACAGCAAACCAAACCAAACAAAAAACCGAAAGACCATCATTCTCTCACTTCAGAGTTAATCCAAATGGGCCTGTTAATCCCTGGGATAGCTGGAAGAAAATGCCAGAGAGTATAGAAACAGTATCCAACCTGCCTAAGCATTAAGGTTGGTGTGGTGGCCCCTTTGGCCACTGTGCACTCCAGCCCTTGACTGCACTCCACAACTTTCTATGATAAGCTCTGCCCATCTTCCATGCTACACTTTGTTCTTCTCATTCACAGAAGCCTGGGACCCAGGGGAGTCCAGAGTGGAATCCCGGGGACATGAAGGTTTGTTCAGACCACCCCTTTTCTAGTCACGAATGATTTATTTGACTAACACTTATCATTATATCAGCATTCTCCCAGGCAAACAGTAGGTCTACCCACCCTAGATGTTTTGAGTAAATGATTTAGCTTCAACTTGTGTCTCTCTGGCCACATGCCCCTTTCTTCCACAGGTTGTACCTACTCTTGGTGGGCAAGCTCTTCCACTTCTCCTAAGCCCATACTTTGCCTTCATCCCATCTCTCTGTCTTATTGCTAAGCTGATGACTTAGTTAGTTATATTGGTGATCAGCTAGGCTGGTGATGAGGGAGTGATCCCAAGCTTGTCTTTCTTATATGCCCCTCCTTTTTCATAACAAAATAGTCAGTAAGTCTGAGGAAAATTCATCCTAAACACTTTTATAACACCAAGGGGTCTAATTCAGTTTGACCTATAATCCTTTTAGCCAACAACGTTACTCTATTCTGTGCGGAGGTTCTTGAAAGTGGGCGGGCAATTATTGGCTATATATTTGCATAATGGCTTTCCTGTTGTTTTCTTTGTTCTTTTGTGACTCTTACTAATTGCTTGAGAGTGCCAATGTTAGCTCCCAGACTCTGGTAGGAACCCTCTCTGCTGATGTGTAAAACTTAGGTAAATTGCCTTTTCAAAGCATAACATAGAATTTATTGGTGCTGCTGTAACTTTTGAATTTGAAAGGGGATGGGACCCTTCTCCAAGCCTTTTCACCCCCATGACTCTAAAGTAGAACGCTTTCCATGAAGAGGCTGGGAAAACAGATGCAACTTTTAGTTTTTCTATAACATTTGTAGGTTCAGCTGCAGACGAGAACATTCATTGATTCAAAGATCATGCTCTTAGGCTGTTTTCATATAACCCAGGACTTCCGACAGTACCAAGACCATGGTGGGAACAGCAAGGTGTACATCCCCAAGACTCTACTCACCAGTCACCTCTCTGAGCTGTCCCTTTCTATCCTCTGTCCTGGAGTCTCCACAGCATCCCATTCTCTCCAAGACACAAGATTCTTCCATCTTAACTTCAACATGGCCCCACACTCAACACATCTCCGTATGTTCAATACTTTCCAGCTTTTCAGGCTGTGCCACTGCCTCTAGCATTTCCTGCTCTAACCCTGACAGACTGACCGCACAGCACCTGGCTCCGCACCTCGGACATCACTGTTCCATGTAGCTCCCTTATCCCTCCCTCTGACGTGATTAATTAACCATGACGAACACAAGTTTCTCTCTTGTCTCCATCACTGGTGTCTGTTTCATCATTGGTGTATATCCCTGAGGTAGATTTCTTTTTCAGATGAATGAGTGAATAAAAGCAAGCAAACAAATGAATGACTAAACAAAATGCCTACAAGAGTTCTAGAACATCTGGATGCATTATCTCCGCAGAGAAATTCACATTTCCTGAGGCTGCAGACTCCCTGTCTGTCTGTCTGTCTCTTTCTCCCTCTCTCTTTTTCTTTCTCTCTCTCTCTTTTTTTTTGTTGTTGACACAGTCTCACATAACCCACACTTGCCATTGATCTCACCTTGTAGCTGAGGATGACCTTGAACTTTTGATCCTTGAGCCTCTACTTCCCTAGTGCTAAGATTAGAGGTGTGCACCCTCATGCCTGGGTCATATGTTGCTTGGAATGGAAGCCAGGGCCTTGTGTACGCTGTGAAAGCACTGTGCCTACCTGAGCCATATCCCAGCCCCCATGGTCTGTTTTTGTTGCTTTTTGTTTTCCTCTAAGATTTTTCACGTGAAAGGAGTGCAGAGATTATGAACAGACCCAGTTTTTACTAGTGTAGCTCTGTCAGAAATGGAAAGATGAAAGCCAACATCTAAAAACCTTGCCTGCAACCATGTCGCTCACAGAGCATGGCAGGAAAAGGAGCTCTGAGCATCCCACTTATGGGTGTTCATAAGAAATTAGTGACGCAGCACACTCCAGTACCTCCAGTGTTTCTGAATGCAGCACATGGTGACGGGTCTGTTGTACCAGAGTCGGTGAGCAGAAACGACAATGTGACTGTCCCCACACTCGTGCTTTGCATGCCAATCCTATCCTGAAAGGAACTTTCCTCAGGTGACTCAGTGGGGCCACCTGTGCAAACTCTATTGCCCAGACAGTGTGGGAGAAGAAGGTAGGCAAAGGCCTCACATAGAGACAAGCTTCACTTGCCTAGCAGCTGTGGCCTGTGGCTCATTTCCCCCTAACCTAAACTAGCTGGTAATGAGCTAGTTTTGTTGTTCCTGAGCTGTGCCTTTTCCCTATTAATGTAACAATCCACATTACACTCCATTGAGGCTCCACAGCACAATCGACTGGGCAAAGTGATGCTTTCCGAGTGGCTGAGAAGCAGCTTATGAAGCAGTGGAGGCCCTCTGTGGGCATGAGAAGTGACGGCTCACAGAGACTCTGATCTGCCCCTAGGAGATCCATTCAGGGCAGGCAGCTTAAGACTGAGACAGGCCCCTGATGCGTAGCATCCGCTGCAGAGCGGCAGGCAGCAACACCTGTGGCAGCGCAGTCTCAAGAAGGAGCCCACCCACCCTTTTCCCTTCTCTCCAGCCATATGCCACACACCTGATATCTTGGTTTAGATAACGGGGGGGGGGGGTGTTAACTAGATGAGGCTCTCTCTTAATACCCATCTTTTGATTTGAGTATGAATTTATGGGATCAACTTGTATCAGACTTAGTGTCTGAAACAAAAATCTCAAGTTTTGCCCGCTAAATATACAGAGGCCTTCCTTTTTAATTTTTATTTTTTTATGTTAATTACAGTTTATTTACTTTGTATCCCAGCTGTAGGTCCCTCCCTCATTCCTTCCCAATCCCACCCTCCCTCCTTCATCTCTTCCCTGCCCCTCTCTAAGTCCACTGATGGGGGGGGGCGTCCTCCTCCCCTTCCATCTGACCTTAGCTTATCAGGTCTCTTCAGGACTGGCTGCAATGTCCTCCACAGAGGCCTTCTTGATTCTAGTCACTAATATACCTGACTCATCCTGATCTTCACCAACTGTAAAAAGGATTTGACAGTTTTCACAGTGGCCACGGTAGTGCTACAGGATAGAGGTCAGAGAAGACCATGGAAACTTTGAATATTTTAGGACAGAAGCAGAAAGCAGTTGCACTCCTCCAGGGAGAGGCGTGGGAAACAGACCATAGTTTGGCTCCTGTGTGCTACTGTTGTGTTGAGCAGGGTGGGGCTCAGTGAGGGGAGCAGTAGTGTGGTTACGGAAGAACAGTCTTGGGAGTTAAACAGATTTGAATTCCTGCTTCAACCCCTCCAGTTTTTTACATGAAACAATATTTTAGGGGTTGTAGTTGTAGCTCCGTTGGTAGAGTGCTTGCACAAAGCCTTGGGGTCCATCCCCAGAGCCATGCCACATAAACCAGGCTGGGTGATGTATGCCTGAAATCCCAGAGTTCTGGAGGTGGAAATAGGGCAGATTGAAGTTCAAGTTCATCCTCAGCTACACAGTGAGTCTGAGACCAGCCTTGAGACCAGTCTGTTTTGTCTCTGTCTCTGTGTGTGTGTGTGTGTGTGTTTATCTCATTCTGAACTTGTTTCCTTATTTGAAAATAAGAAATTTAATTTTGGGGGAATTACAGATTAGCTACTGGTGGTTCTCAATATTCCTAATGCCGTGACACTTTAATACAGTTCCTCATGTTGTGGTGAACCCCCAATCATAAAATTATTTTTGTTGGTACTCATGACTGTAAAATTTACTACTATTATGAATAATAATGTAAATATTTGTGTTTACAACGGCCTTAGGGGATCCCTGCTAAAGGGTCATTTAACCCCCAAAAGGGGCATGACCCACCAGTTGAAAACCACTGAGCTTTTATGACCTAGAGCCAAACACTAGGCAGAGCTCAGGAAACTCCACAGAAGAGGGAGAGGAAGGATTTTAGGAGTCAGAGGGATTTAGAGAAACCATGAAAACACAGCCCAAAGAATCAACTAACAGGGCTCATAGGGA